>NC_092750.1:51559606-51859606 GCF_047496795.1 Chiloscyllium punctatum | reverse complement strand
AAATAGAGAAGTCTTGTTAATGCCATCCAAGGAACTAATTAGACCACACCTGGAATACCTAGAATAATTTTGGTCCCGATTGAAGGAAAGGTATACTACCATTGGAGGCAATCCAGAGAAGGAGGGATTGTCTGATGAGGAGAGGTTGAGTAATTTGAGCCGATACTCAATGAGGTTTAGAAAATTGAGAGGTGACCATATTGAAACTTACAAAAATTTTAGGGAACTTAGCTGAGCAGATGCGGAGAGGCTGTTTTATCTTGTGGCAGAGTTGAGAATTAGAGTAATCTCAGAGTAAGGGGTGACCCAATTAGGACAAAGCAGTCATGATTTGGAGATGCCAGTGTTGGACTGGGGTGTACAAAGTTAAAAATCACACAACACCAGGTTATAGTCCAACACGTTTATTTGGAAGCACACTAGTGGTCGGAGTGCCGCTCCTTCAAGAGGTGGTTGTAACCTGGTGTTGTGTGATTTTTAACTTAGGACAAAGCAGAAATTTCTTCTCTTAGAGAATAGTGAGTCAGTAGATTTCTCTACTACAGAGGGCTGTAAAGCTGTGTCATTGAGTATATTCAATGATGAGATTGTCTAATTTTTAATCAGTCAGGGAATCCAATGTTAGGGGGAAAAGGCAAGAAGGTGAATTGAAGATATCAAGTCAGCCATGATATCATTGATTGGCACTGAAAAATGTGTTGCTGGAAAAGTGCAGCAGGTCAGGCAGTATCCAAGGAGCAGGAGAATCGATGTTTCGGGCATAAGCCCTTCTTCAGGAATTGATTGGCAGCCATGATTTGGAGATGCCAGTGTTGGACTGGGGTGTACAAAGTTAAAAGTCACACAACACCAGGTTATAGTCTAACAGGTTTAATTGGAAACACACTAGCTCCTTTATCAGGTGATAGTGGAGGACACAATTCTAAGGCTCAGAATTTAGAGCAAAAATTTACAATGCGATGTAACTGAAATTATACATTGAACAATACCTTGATTGTCTGTTGAGTCTTTCATCTGTTTGAATACCATGATAGTTTTATTTCTTTCATGTGTAAATCATAAAACCTTTTTTTAAAAGTTGCATTCTCAGGTTAGCTGTAACAATGGACATTAGCTTGACAATATGTTGAAGGTGTTAGCCCCCTGTGTTCTCTGTCTATGCCACAATGTTTAGATTGATTCTAAACTAAAAAGTGAGAAAACTCCAGGACAACTCCATACAATTCTGTCACGGTAGGCGCTGCAAGACGTGTCAGAGTGTGGACATGGATATGTGGGGGCACCTCCCACCTTATACGTGGCAGGTACTCATGTGACTTAGCCAACGTTGCCTGTCTTATACGTTACAAGCAAGGATGCCCTGAGGCATGATACATTGGGGAAACCGAGCAAAGGCTACAACAATGGATGAATGGGCACCGCACAACTATCAACAGACAGGAATGTTCCCTACCAGTGGGGGAACACTTCAGTGGTCCAGGACATTTGACCTCGGACCTTCGGGTGTCCATCCTCCAAGGTGGACTTTGAGACAGGCAGCAGCGAAAAGTGGCCGAGCAGAGGCTGATAGCTAAGTTCCGTACCCATAGGGAGGGCCGTGTGTTCATGTCACATTACAGTTGACCACCATTGCACTATACACACACACAGTCACTCCTACACACATGCACTCTCACACACACACACGCATACACAAGGACACACATATACACAGACACGCACATAGACACTCTCACACACCCTTTTAGATACACACACTCCCACACCCACATAGGCATCCTCTCAGAGACTTAGACCACTCTACACTCATGCATACACATATACACTCTCTCACAGACAATCACAACCCCCCACCCCAGACACACACACACACAGACAGACAGACAGACAGACAGACAGACAAAGACCCACATGCACACATATATTTTGTGGGGTGAACTTGTACTTGCAGAGTTACATTGTACTTTGCTCAAAAACTGCATGAATTCATTTAAAACTCTGAGCCCACAAATGCATGAATTAATGTAAAATCCTGTTTTCTCACTTTTTCGATTAGAATCAATCTAAACATCATGGCATAGACAGGGAACACAGGGGGCTAACACCTTCAACATATTGTCTGGCTATCGTCATTGTTAACAGCTAAACTGAGAATGCAACTTTTAAAAAAAGGTTTTGTGATTTACACATGAAAGAAGTGAAACTATCATGGTATTCGAACAGATGAAAGATTCAACAGACAATCAAGGTATTTTTCAATGTATAATTTCAGTTACATCACACTGTAAACATTTACAATAAATTCTGTGCCTTAGAATTGTGTCCTCCACTATCACCTGATGAAGGAGCAGCGCTCTGAAAGGTAGTGTGCTGCCAATTAAACCTGTTGGAATATAACCTGGTGTTGTGTGATTTTTAACATTGATTGGCAGGACAGATTCAATGAGCTGATTGGCCGACTGTTGCTCCTCTGTTTCATGCTCATACAAATACCATCTCAGATTTACATTGTTCAACTTTTGCAATCTAAAATCTCATTGCTAAAACAAAATTAGGGAGAGATTTGAATAGCAGGTTAATAATTTTAAACTTGTGATGTTGGGGAAACCCAGTGCTAATTTAACTCCATGAGCAGATGGGCAATGAGAGTGTGGTATATAGAGTCATAGAGTCATAGATGTGTACAGCATGGAAACAGACCCTTCGGTCCAATCTGTCCATGCCGACCAGATATTTCAACCCAATCTAGTCCCACCTTCCAGCACTCGGCCCATATCCCTCCAAACCCTTCCTATTCATATACCCATCCAAATGCCTCTTAAATGTTTCAATTGTACCAGCCTCCACCACATCCTCTGGCAGCTCATTCCATAGACGTATCACTCTCTGTGTGAAAAGGTTGCCCCTTAGGTCTCTTTTATATCTTTTCCCTCTCACCCTAAACCCATGCCCTCTAGTTCTGGACTCCCCGACCCCAAGGAAAAGACTTTGTCTATTTATCCTATCCATGCCCCTCATAATTTTGCAAACCTCTATAAGGTCATCTCTCAGCCTCCAACGCTCCAGGGAAACAGCCCCAGCCTGTTCAGCCTCTCCCTGTAGCTCAAATCCTCCAACCCTGGCAACATCCTTGTAAATCTTTTCTGAACCCTTTCAAGTTTCACAACATCTTTCCGATACGAAGGAGACCAGAATTGCATGCAATATTCCAATAGTGGCCGAACCAATGTCCTGTACAGCCGCAACTCCTGTACTCAATACTCTGACCAATAAAGGAAAGCATACCAAACGCCTTCTTCACTATCCTATCAACCTGCGACTCCACTTTCAAGGAGCTATGAACCTGCACTCCAAGGTCTCTTTGTTCAGTAACACTCCCTAGGATCTTACCATTAAGTGTAAAAGTCCTGCTAGGATTTGCTTTCCCAAAATGTAGCACCTCGCATTTATCTGAATTAAACTCCATCTGCCACTTCTCAGTCCATTAGCCCATCTGGTCCAGATCCTGTTGTAATCTGAGGTAACCCTCTTCGGTGTCCACTACACCTCCAATTTTGGTGTCATCTGCAAACTTATTAACTGTACCTCTTATGCTCGCATCCAAATCATTTATGTAAATGACAAAAAGTAGAGGACCCAGCACCGATCCTTGTGGCACTCCACTAGTCACAGGCATCCAGTATGAAAAACAAATCTCCACCACCACCCTCTGTCTTCTACCTTTGAGCCAGTTCTGTATCCAAATGGCTAGTTATCCCTGTACTCCATGAGACCTAACCTTGCTAATCAGTCTCCCATGGGGAATCTTGTCGAACGCCTTACTGAAGTCCATATAGACCACATCTACTGCTCTGCCCTCATTAATCTTCTTTGTTACTTCTTCAAAAAACTTAATCAAGTTTGTGAGACATGATTTTCCACGCACAAAGCCATGTTGACTATCCTTAATCAGTCCTTGCCTTTCCAAATACATGTACATCCTGTCCCTCAGGATTCCCTCCAACAACTTGCTCACCACTGAGGTCAGGCTCACCGGTCTATAGTTCCCTGGCTTGTCCTTACCACCCTTCTTAAACATTAGCCAACCTCCAGTCTTCCGGCACCTCACCCGTGACTATCGATGATACAAATATCTCAGCAAGAGGCCTGGCAATCACTTCTCTAGTTTCCCACAGAGTTCTCGGGTACACCTGATCAGGTCCTGGGGATTTATCCACATTTAACCTTTTCAAGGCATCCAACACTTCCTCCTCTGTAATCTGGACATTTTGCAAGATGTCACCATCTATTTCCCTACACTCTATATCTTCCATATCCTTTTCCACAGTAAATACTGATGCAAAATATTCATTTAGTATCTCCCCCATTTTCTGTGGCTCCACACAAAGGCCTCCTTATTGATCTTTGAGGGGCCCTATTCTCTCCTCAGTTACCCTTTTGTCCTTAATGTATTTGTAAAAATCCTTTGGATTCTCCTTAACACTATTTGCCAAAGCTATCTCATGTCCCCTTTTTGCCCTCCTGATTTCCCTCTTAAGTATACTCCTACTTCCTTTATACTCTTCTAAGGATTCACTCAATCTGTCCTGTCTATATGATTAGATTAGATTACTTACAGTGTGGAAACAGGCCCTTCGGCCCAACAAGTCCACACCGCCCCGCCAAAGCGTAACCCACCCATACCCCTACATCTACATTTACCCCTTACCTAACACTATGGGCAATTTAGCATGGCCAATTCACCTGGCCTGCACATCTTTGGACTGTGGGAGGAAACCGGAGCACCCGGAGGAAACCCACGCAGACACAGGGAGAACGTGCAAACTCCACACAGTCAGTCGCCTGAGGCGGGAATTGAACCCGGGTCTCAGGCGCTGTGAGGCAGCAGTGCTAACCACTGTGCCACCGTGCCGCCCACATGATTCCTTCTTTTTCTTAACAAAACCCTCAATTTCTTTAGTCATCCAGCATTCCCTACACCTACCAGCCTTACCTTTCATCCTAACAGGAATATACTGTCTCTGGACTCTCATTATCTCATTTCTGAAGGCTTCCCATTTTCCAGCCGTCCCTTTACCTGCAAACATCTGCCTCCAATCAGCTTTTGAAAGTTCTTGCCTAATACCGTCAAAATTGGCCTTTCTCCAATTCAGAACTTTAACTTTTAGATCTGGTCTATCCCTTTTCCATCACTATTTTAAGATGAATAGAATTATGGTCGCTGGCCCCAAAGTGCTCCCCCGCTGACACCTCAGTCACCTGCCCTGCCTTATTTCCCAAAAGTAGGTCAAGTTTTGCACCTTCTCGAGTAGGTACATCCACATATTGAATCAGAAAATTGTCTTGTACGCACTTAAGAAATTCCTCTCCATCTGAACCTTTAACACTATGGCAGTCCCTGTCGATGTTTGGAAAGTTAAAATCCCCTACCATAACTACCCTATTATTCTTATAGATCGCTGAGATCTCCTTACAAGTTTGTTTCTCAGTTTCCCTCTGACTATTAGGGGGTCTATAATACAATCTCAATAAGGTGATCATCCCTTTCTTATTTCTCAGTTCCACCCAAATAACTTCCCTGGATGTATTTCTGGGAATATCCTCCCTCATCACAGCTGTAATGCTATCCCTTATCAAAAATGCCACTCTCCCTCCTCTCTTGCTTCCCTTTCCATCCTTCCTGTAGCATTTGTATCCTGGAACATTAAGCTGCCAGTCCTGCCCATCCCTGAGCCATGTTTCTGTAATTGCTATGATATCCCTGTTCCATGTTCCTAACCATGCCCTGAGTTCATCTGCCTTCCCTGTTAGGCCCCTTGCATTGAAATAAATGCAGTTTAATTTATTAGTCCTACCATGTCCCTGCCTACCCTGACTGTTTGACTCACTTCTGTTCTCAACTGTACCAGTCTCAGATTGATCTCTTTCCTCACTATCTCCCTGGGTCCCACCCACTATCTCCCTGGGTCCCCCCCCCCCCCCCCCCCCACCTTAGTAGTTTAAATCCTCCCAAGCAGTTCAAGCAAATTTCCCTGCCAGTATATTAGTCCCCTTCCAATTTAGATGCAATCTGTCCTTCTTATACAGGTCACTTCCACCCCAAAAGAGATTCCACTGATCCAAAAATGTGAATACTTCTCCCATACACCAACTCCTCAGCCATGCATTCATCTGCTCTAACCTCCTATTCCTGCCCTCACTAGCTCATAGCACTGGGAGTAATCCAGATATTACTACCCTTGAGGACCTCCTTTTTAAATTTCTGCCTATCTCTCTGTAATCTCCCTTCAGAATCTCAACCTTTTCCCTTCCTATATCGTTGGTTCCAATGTGAACAATGAGCTCTTGTTGGCCCTCTCCCCCGTGAGAACATTCCGCACCCTCTTTGAGACATCCTTGATCCTGGCACCAGGGAAACAACACACCATTCTGCTTTTTCTTTGCTGGCCACAGAAATGTCTATGACACAACGTTTACTGTTGAAAAATGTGGTGCTGGAAAAACACAGCAGGCCAGGCAACATCCGAGGAGCAGGAGAATCAATGTTTTGGGCATAACCCCTTCTTCAGAAATGACCTCAGGAATATTCAGGAATATTGAGGTTCTTCATTCCTGAAGAAGGGCTTATGCCCGAAACGTCGATTCTCCTGCACCACATTTTTCAACTCTGGTCTCCAGCATCTTGCAGTCCTCACTTTTCTCCACAACGTTTACTGTGGCAACCTGACACTTTGAATTATCTATCATGAGATTAATCATGTAAATTCTCGGGTGAGAACTGAATTGAAACAACCAGTTACATTGTACACACAATCCTATTTGAAGTATTTGGTGACTCCAATTTATGTGTAACACCCTCTGTGAAATCTAAATGTACAGGACTCATATTGACGACAAAGATTTCTTTCTTAGTTCTTCATCTTTTGTATTATGCTACACGAGAAAAGGGTGTGTACTTTATTGAGATTAAACTTCATAAACTTTCAAGCTCATCAATCACTTTGAAATGTAGTCATTATTGATTCATATGAGAACCAGAAAGCCAACACAACAACTTGGGTGTGTGTATGCTTGAATGTGTGTATTACATATACATTCCCACTTGGGGTTTTGTTTAGACAATCTTGAACAGTGAAATACCATAAATCAACACGTGTTTCTTTCACTTCCTTGTCACTTTATTTCGGCGCGGCAGAGGAGACTCCTTGCCTCTTGGTGGCGCGGTTGCCTACTTAGTGAGAGGATGTTCTTTTTCCGGGTTGGAAGGTCTGAGTCATTCGGATGAGCACGCTGCAGTAGTCGGGGCAATAGAGCCAGTGGTAGTGGAACATTGAAGACTGTCACATTCGGGAAACAAAGCATGGTGGAATACTGAGGTCTGCAACATTCGGGGGACAAAGGAAATTGGAATACTGAGGTCTGCAACATTCGGGGGACAAAGGATATTGGAATATTGAGGTCTGCAACATTCGGGGGACAAAGGACAGTGGAATATTGAGGTCTGCAACATTCGGGGGACAAAGGACAGTGGAATATTGAGGTCTGCGACATTCGGGGGACAAAAGACAGAGGAATTGTAAGAGGGAACGTTCGGGCAGGCAGACATTCCAAGAACATCATTACAGCGGGAGCACTGTGAGCTGGTTGTGAACTTTCTGCTGAGGTTGCGGCGGCCTCTCCTTCGCCCTGGCTGAACGATCCTGATCGTGATCCTTATTAAAGTATACTGCAACAGTGTAGTCGGTAATAATTAATAGAAGGTAATGTATTCTAAAAATATCAGTACCATGCTGACTTCACCAGTGCAGGAGAGTAAACTTGGGACGCAAAGGTGTGAGTTAGAGAAGTTTGTTTAATCAGACGAAAATGTCCAGTATGAAACATTCACGTGCTGTGTCTGGCTGTTTACATGCCTTCAGGTCAGCATGTCCAGAATACCAGTTGTACAGCAACGTACATACATTTGGCATGATCCACACTATCGGCAAACTTGGTCATAATTTGGAGGTGCCGGTGTTGGACTGGGGTGTACAAAGTTAAAAATCACGCAACACCAGGTTATTGTCTAACAGGTTTAATTGGAAGCACTAGCTTTTGGAGCGCTGCTTCTTCATCAGGTAATTATGGAGGATAAGATTATAAGACACAGAATCTATAGTAAAGGTTTACAGTGTGATGGAACTGAAATTATACATTGACTAAGACCTGGATTATTTGTTAAACCTCTCATCTTTTAGAATGAACGTGTTGGTTTCAATTCTTTCATATGTATATTGCAGAACTTTTTTAAAAGTTACATTCTCAAGTGAACTGGTGTCATGTCAGCCCAGATAATGCATTTAAGGTGTGCGACTGTCTGTGCCACAATGTTCAGACTGATTCTAATCTAAAAAAGGGATTTACAGAATCTTACATGGATTCATGCAGTTTTTGAGCCAAATAAAATGTAATTGTGCAAGTACAACTTAACCCCACAAACTTATGTGTGTGTGTTCATGTGTGTGTGTGTCCGGGAGTGTTCCCTCCCAGTCGGAGAACCCTTCAGCAGTCCGGGACATTCAACATCAGACCTTCGGGTGGCCATCCTCCATGGACTTTAGGACAGGCACAATGCAAAGTGACCGTTCAGTACCCATGGGGATGGTGTAAACTGAGATCTTGGGTTCATGTCCCACTGCACTATGTGCACATGCAGACACAGACAGACACACACATGCATACACACGTACAGACTCTCATACTCATGCAGACCCTCTCTCCTACACAAGCTCTCTCTCATATGCTCACATATACACTCCTGCGCACATGCACCCTCTCACAGGCACGCATAACCACCATCCCCCCCCCCCCCCCAAACACACACAAATTTGTGGGGCAAATTTGTACTTGCATAATTGCATTTTATTTTGCTCAAAAACTACATGAATCCAAATAAGATTCTGTAAATCCTTTTTTTAGATTGGAATCAATCTGAACATTGCGGCACATTATCTGGGCTGACATGACACCAATTGTTAAACTGCACTTGAGAATGTAACTTTTTTAAAAGTTCTGCGATATACATTTGAAAGAACTGAAACCAACATGTTCATTCTAAAAGATGAGAGACTTAGTAAACAATCCAGGTCTTTCTCAATTTCAGTTACATCACACTGTAAACTTTTGCTATAAATTCTGTGTCCTACGATCTTATACTCCACAACTACCTAATGAAGGAGCAGCGCTCAGAAAGCTAGTGCTTCCAAATAAATCTGTTGGACTATAACCTGGTGTTGTGAGTTTTAGCTAACTTGGTGTAATCCAGAGTGTTTTAAAACTTTAAAATTATGATAGTTTAACATGTTTGATGTTAAATTGGCTGCTGTTAGTACATGTGCATGCAGTGAAAAATTGTCAAGAATTTCATTGTGGCTTGATGTATGAAATGAGTGAATAGACTGCAATTCATTGATATCTATATTCATGTAATCTTGTGGCTTGCCTCCACCTTGGGATGATGTAGATCAACATTCCATAATATCATGTAGTATGCTTGCGATTCTGGATAAGATTTTTAGCTCAGGTTGTGGATCAGGTTGTAAGTTTGCTTGCTGAGCTGGTAGATTTATTCTGTGACATTTCATCACTATGCTAGGTGACATCAGTGAGCCTCTGATGAAGCGTTGGTGTTCTGTCCTGCTTGTTATTGATCTGTCTCGGTTTGTTATGGTGGGTGATATGACTTCTGGTTCTTTTTCTGAGTGGTTAGTAAGGGGTCCAAATCGATATGTTTGTTAATGGAGTTCTGGTTTGAATGCCCGGCCTCTAGGAATTCCCGTGTGTGTCTTTGTTTAGCCTGTTGTCTGGTGGATGTGTTGTCCCAGTTGAACTGGTTTCCCTCTTTGGCTGTGTGTATGGATATGAGTGATGGTTGGTCATGTCTTTTGGTGGCTAGTTGGTGCTCATATATCCTGGTAGCTAGCTTCCTGCTTGTTTGTCCAATGTAATGTTTGATGCAGTCCTTGCAGGGTTTTTTGTATATGACGCTCGTTCTGCTGGTTGTTAATCCAGGGTCCTTTTACATTCATCAGGGGCTGTTTCAGTGTGGTGGTGGGCTTGTTGGCTACCAGGATGCCTAGGGGTCAGAGTAGTCTGGTCATCATCTCCAAGATGTCTTTAATGTATGGTAGGGTGGCTAGAGTTTCTGGGTGTATTGTGTCTTGTTTAGATTTGTTGTGTAGGAATTGGCAGTCTGCGCTTATCGGGTACCCGTTGTTCCTGAATATGTCGTGTAGGTGTTTTTCCTCGGCTTCTCTTGGTTCCTGGGTGCAGCAGTGTGTTGTGGCTCATTTAAATAATGTTCTGATGCAGCTCCATTTGTGGGTGCTGAGATGATTGCTCCTATAATTGAGTATCTGGTCTGTGTGTTAGGCTTCCCTGTAGACGCTGGTCTGCAGCTCTCCTTTTTGGCTTGTTGTTCCACTGTGATGTCTAGGAAGGGCAGTCTGTTGTTGTTCGCTTCCTCTTTCGTGAACTTTATACCAGTAAGGATGTTGTTTATGGGTTTGTTCTAATTTGTTGCATTTCTTGATGACAAAAGGTGTCATCTACATAGCAGACCCAGAGTTTGGGTTGGATGGTGGGAAGGGCTGTTCATTCTAACCTCTGTATAACTGCTTCTGCTAAGAGTCTTGATATTGGTGATCCCATAGGCGTCCCATTGGTCTGTTTGTAGATCTTGTTGTTGAAGGTGAAGTGGGTTGTGAGGCACTGGTCCACTAGTTTGAGGATGCTATCCTTGCTGATGAAGTTGGTGCTGTCAGGTGTCAAGACAGAAGTCTCGTAATCCTACCGGTAGACAAAGGACGCACAACCGTCATCCTGAACAGAACACAATACATTGAAAAAGCAAACACGCTACGTGCAGATACCAACACCTACCAACAGGTGGTGATGGACCCAACTCCACAGTTAGAAAACTGTAATACAGCATTCCTGAGCAAACTTCACAAGACAGGAGAAATTAAAAGACAGACCTCCAAAAAATGAAATCTGAAGGATCCAACACACCCCCTTTCTACAGATTACCAAAGGTACATAAACAAGGGGCCCCCCTCAGACTCATAGTCTCACTTCCCGGTCCGCTGACATACAGACTAGCAAAGAAACTAGAAAACAAACTGAAACACCAAGTAGAAGATTCAAGGACGACGAGGTCATGGTTTCCTTCAACATGATGACCCTATTCACATCAATAAACATCACCCTTGCCAAAGAAACACTGGCTTCATTACTAGACAAACCATGGACACAAAACACTTGATAGCACTACCTCCAGCAGCAAGGACAGCATCCTCAAACTAGAAAACCTGTGCCTCTCAACCCACTTCACCTTCAACAACAAGATCAAAGCTGCAGCCCAAGCTTTGGGTCTGCTATGTGGATGGTACCCTTGTCATCACAAAATACAACAAATTAGAAGAAACCCACAGACACACAAACAACATCCTTACTGGTACAAAGTTCACCAAAGAGGAAGAGAACATTAACAGACTCCCCTTCCTAGACATCATTGTGGATCAAAGAGCCAATAGACAGCTACAGGCTAGCATCTATAGGAAAGCCACATACACAGACCAGATATTCAATGACAGGAGCAATCACCTTAACACCCACAAACGGAGCTGCATCAGGACATTATTTAAATGAGCCACTTCACACTGCAGCATGCAGGAACTATGAGCAGCAGAAGAAAAATAACTATACAGCATATTCAGGAACAACAGGTACTCAATAACCACAGTCTGCCAATTCTTAAACAACAAACCCAAACAAGAAGATACAACACACCCAGAGACTCTAGCCACAGTACCAGAGATCCGAGACACCTCTGAGATGATGACCACACTACTCCAACCTCTTGGCATCATAGTAGCCTGTATACCTGCCACATTGAAACAGTTACTGGTGAAACTAAAGGACCCAGTACCAACCACCAGCATGAGATGTTAAAGGGTTAATTTGCTCTGTTGGCCTCCAAGAAATTGGATGTCCCAGGGGTAGGGTGGTATGTTTCTCTGTCTTGCAGGTAGAATGTCAAAAATTTACATTGCCATCTCCTACTATCCAGAATAAATTTACATTGTTGTCTCCTGCTATTCAGAATCAATAAGAATGCTGCAGTTAAAATTCTGACCACACACTTCAGATAAAAAAAATGACTTGCACCAGATTTTGCCATCAACGAATGATTTAATCACATTGTTTCTAGAAATAATCAAATCACTACATTGTGTTTTGAGTGGCATGTGACTATGGGGGAGTGACTGGGAGTTGTCTTGTGGGCATTACTGACCGTGATGTGAAATCTTGTATAAAGGAAGAACGGGTCCCTTGTTCAGAGAGATCTTTTGACATGGCTCTGCAAGCATTGTGAAGAGTGTTAAGGATTCCTCGAAAGCTTTTACTTGCTTAATAAATTTTGGCTGTTCACAGAAGTTGGCGTATTACAGTTGCATCAAGTGTGTAAGAATCTGAAGAAAAACAACTAACAAGCAGAACGAACATCATACTCAAAATAGTCGAGAATGTGGGAAAACACAGCAGGTCAGGCAGCATCCGAGGAGCAGGAGAAATGATGTTGCAGGCATGAACCCTTTACCAGGAATGAAATGTCAACTCTCCTGCTCCTTGAATGCTGCCTGACCTGTTGTGCTTTTCCAGCACCACACTCTTGACTCTGATCTCAAGCATCTGTAGCCCTTGCTTTGTCCTAGTTATATGCAAAATACCCTACAAAGAGTGCAACAAACACGACATTGGACAGATGGGCAGGAAATTAGCCACCACGATACATGAGCACCAACTACACCAAAAGACATGACCAGCTATCACTGCTATCCTTACAGATGAAGTCCCCTTCGACTGGGACATCACATCCATCCTAGGACAGGCTAAACACAGACACTCATGGGCATTCCTCGAGGTCTGTCAGGAAACATGGCCATTTGGACCCCATTAACCAAACTCAGAAAAAGAACCAGAAATGATAACATTCATCTTAACAGACCAAGACACACAAATAGAAAGCGGGACAGGCAACAGCACTTCACTGGAGGCTCACTGATGATACCTAGCATGGTGATGAGACATCTGAGAACAAACCTACCAGCTCAGCGAGCAAACCTACAACCTAATGTAGTATGCTTTCTTACTTCGGGTGTGGTGCAGTAGTGAAGAACTGCACATGAGTATAATATGCTAGGTACAAACACTGATGGTTGTTTCTTCATTTTTAAACACTTAAAATTAGTATTTGCATCTAACATTTTCTTAATTTGAAAAACATGAGCAATCATACCTCAATCTCTGTGCTATTTGATAAGATCCTGGTTTATGTTGTTTCATCTTCTTGTTTAGCCCTGTGCTCTTAGACTTTTATATACTAAATAAATTTGTTGGTCTCAGTCTTTGAGTATGTTAATGACTGAGCATCCATAGTTGCATTCTGAGTATTCTGGTTTGTCAGTTGGTACTTGTTAGATGTGGAATAAAATGATCCTTTATATGGGGGAGCTAATGATTGTGAACTCTTCGAAAAAATTTTACTTAGCAAATTGCTGTTAAATTGTGCAATATAAAAAAGAGCAAGTTGTTTTAACATGTCTTAGTCTTTGATCTGCTCAGGACCCAGATTTGACAATCTGCATTATGATGGTTGTACCTTGTTTTACTGATTTTATTGAATAGTTGAACCTTTCTTTAGAAAAGTGACAATATATTTTTCCTTGAATCCACTGCTATGGTTTTCCAGGCTTACTGTGATAGTTGCTTTTGGAAATATTTTACTTGATCAATTCAACTATATTGGTTCATTTCTACTTTGGATCACACACCATTGTGTTATAGTTTGATTGCTAGAGTTCCTCTTGGAGGTGCAGGAAGTGAATGCAGATGATCCTAGATACTTGATGGAGCATTCTTCTAAGTATTGGCCCTTTGTGGCTGTTTTCTGAGAGAAGGTTTGAAGTGCTTCTTACTGTGGTGTACTAGTCAAATTTCGCAGTTCAAGATTTTCTCAGACAGAGCAAACCATTTCTGTGTATATGGGTGAGTGGTTGGGTGGAAAGAGACTTTTCATGACTGCCAAATGAGTTCCATAAATTTGTAATCTGTGCTAATGTCCCCTTGTTCTTGCCAGCCTACCTAACCCAAATTGTTTAACTACTGGAACGCAGCTGGTCCTCCATTACTTAAGATCTTGATCGTAGTCCGTTTCTGTATTTTGGAGCTTTCTGTCTGAACTGTGTGTATAATGACTGAAATGCCACACTTAATTGTAGGTAAGTCCTAATACTGACCTTACCTGTGTTTCAACCACTCCTAATCTGAGGAGATGTGATCACAGGCTGAGGAGGAGAAGAACCTGTTTCCCACCTGGCTTAAAATTATCTACGTTCACGATGGACATACTGTGTCCAGTTATGATCACCCAGTTATAGAAAAGGTATTATTAAGCTGGAGCGGGTTCCGAAGAGATTTGTCAGGATGTTGCCGGTTTTGGAAAGTTTGCGTTATAAAGAAAGGCTGGGACTTTTTTTCCACTAGAGCGTAGGAGGTTGAGCGGCGATCTGATACAAGTTTATAAAATAATGAGAGGTATAGATAGGCTTAATGGTAGTTGTCTTTTCCCAAGGATGGGGACAAGTTTTTAAGGTGAGAGGAGAGAGATTTCAAAAGGACATGAGGCCAAATGTTTTACACTGAGGGTGGTTCATGTGTGGAATGAACTTTCTGACAAAGTGGTGGATGTGCAGACAACTACACTGTTTAAAAAATATTTGGATAAATACATGAATAGGAAAGGTTTGAGGGATGTGGGCCAGGAGCAGGCAGATGGGACCACTTCAGTTTGGGATTATGTTCAGAATGGACTGGTTGGACTGAAGGGGTCTGATTCCATGCTGTATGACTCTAACTTGAGCTGATGAGTTTTGTTCTGCCCTCTTGAGCTGTAATTTGTAATTTTTGAGAGTTGGTAAACTTTAAGCATAAATTTGTGTCAGCAACCACCAAGATTGAAAAGAAAATAGAAGGATTAGGGCGTTGCGAGTGTCAGCTTCAATTTTAGGAAGGCCCGAGTCCAAAGTGGACAGTTTAAGGGAATGTGAGTTTTGCAGTTGAAGCTGCTGGAGAAAAAAAAGAAATAGAACAAAGAACAGTGCAGGCAGGAATGTGTCCTTTGGCGCGTCATGTCTGTGCTGACCATGATGTCATTCTAAACTAATCCAGTCTGCCTGCACATGATCCTTTATTCCCTCCCTGTGTTTATTTCTCTTTCTATATGCCTTCCAGACATTGCTATCGTCTCTGCCTTCACCACCTTGTCCAGCAGTGCTGTCTAGGCACCCACCACCCTCTGTTTTTAAAAGAAAATCCTCTCATATCTTCAAACATTTCCCCTCTCACATTAGGTTCCAGCATTCAACTTCTCCACCCAGGAAAATGACGCCCAACTATTCACCCTATTCATCCCTCTCTCAACCTTATACACCTCCATCAGGTTGCCCCTTTGTTTTGGCTAAAGAGTCAAAGCTATCTAAGTCTGTCCAACCTCTCTCCATAGCTAATAAACCCCAAACCAGGCAATATCCCAGTAAATACCCCTTCCCAAAGCATCCATATCCTTCCTATAATGTGATGACCAGAACTGCACATAGTAGACCAAATGGACTTCATAGAATCCATACAGTGTGGAAATAGGCCCTTTGGCCCAACAAGTCCACACCAAATCTCCAAAGAGTAACTCACCCAGACCCATTCCTCTCCACTATTATCCTACATTTACCCCAGATTAATACATCTAACTGACACATCCCTTAACACTATTGTCAATTTAGCATGGCCAATTTACCTTGCCTGCACATCTTTGGATTGTGAGAGGAAACTGGAGCACCCAGAGGAAACCCACACACAGGGTGAGAATGTACAAATTCCACAGACAGTTGCCCGATGCTGGAATCGAACCAGAGTCCCTGGCACTGTTAAGCAGCAGTGCTAACCACTGAGCCACTGTGCTGTCCCCAGTCTTGTACAGCTACAATTTGATTGCCAAGTTTTATTCTCAATGCCCTGACTGATGAAAGCAATTTCTAAACTAAAAGCCCTTTGCCTCTACATGGTCTTGGTATCTCTATTCTGTGCTTCAAGATGCGTTCTTAAACGTTGCCATTGTATCTGCTTCTGCCACCTCCCCAGCAGCATGTTCCCAGGTATTTATCACTCAGTATTTTCAAGTTTGAAAAAAAAAACCTCCTTATTCACTTGTGGGGTGTGGGCATCACTGGCTGGCCAGCATTTATTGCCCATTCCTAATTGCCCTTGAAAAGGTGGTGGTGAGCTGCCTTCTTGAACTGCTGCAGTCTAAGTGCTGTAGGTTGACCCCAATGCCTGAGGGAGGGAATTCCAGGATTTTGACCCTTGATTCTCACATCTCCTCTAAATTTTTCCCCGTCTCCTCTTAAACCAATGTTCCCTAGTATTGACATTTCTACCTTGGGGGACAAAGATTCTGACTATCCATTCCTGTCAATTTTTCAAACCTCTATCAGGTCATCCCTCGGCCTTTTGTTTTCACTGAAATGTAAACCAGTTTGTCCAAACTCTCCTCCTAGCTAATACCCTCCAAACCAGGCAGCGTCTAGTAAACCGTATCTGTAGTGTCTTTAAGGCCTCCACGGCCTTCTGGTAGTGTGACAACCAGAATCGTACGCAGTATCCAAATGTGGCCTGATTTAAAGTTCAATACAGCTGCAACGTGACTTGCTAAATTTTAAACTCTATGCTTTGACTGATTTTAAGGTAAGCATGCCATGCCCCTCCTTGACCACCTTATCCACTTATGTTGTTACGTTACAGGAACTGTCTACCTGGACACCGAGATCCCTCTGCCTGTTCATGAACCTAAGGGTTCTGCCATTTACTGTGTGCTTCTTCCCGCCCCACTCCTGTATCAGACCTTCCAAATTTCATCACCTTGCATTTGTCAGAATTAAATTCCATCTGCCCGAGACTCCTATGGCAATCCTCAATATCCGCAGCTCTTCCGATCTTTGTATTATGTGCAAACTTACTAATCAGATCACATTTCGTTCTCCTCCAAATCATTTATACATACAGAGGAACCTCAATTTATCCGGCATTCGATTAACCAAATTTCAGATCATTCGAAGAAGATGACAAGGTCCTACGCTTGGCGAATTGTTACCCGGCATCAGTTATCCAGCATTCGATTAACCGACAAAATAATCCCCACCTATGTCGAGGTTCCTCTGTATTACATACAACAGAGATCCTCGCACTGATCTCTGCAGAACATCATTGGTTAGGTACCTCCAGTTAGAAAAACAGCAGTTCACCATTATACTCTTTTCTATGACCAAGCCAGTTCTGTATCCATCCATCATGGTTTCCAAGCGACTTCACCTTCTGTATCAGCCTACAATGAGGAACTTTACTGAAGTCTACGTCGACAACATCCACTGCCCTGCCCTCATCAATTGTCTTCATTGCTTCCTCAAAAAAACTCAATCAAGTTGGCGACTTGACAACCTTAATGTTTTTGAAGTACCAAACATGTCCTTTCTATTTTAAATAGCAGCATGCCCCAGCATATCAACATACACTTCTCATCATGTACTGTGTCCTCCTTTGTGAATATCAATGCAAAGTATTCATTAAGGACTTCACCCACTTCATCCGGCTGCCTGCATACATTCCCTCTTTTGTCCTTGAATGGACCTACCCTTGCCCTGCCTACCCTCTTGCTCCTTATGTATATATGAAGTGCCTTGGGATTTTCCTTAATCCTTTTTGCCAAGGACGTATCTCGGTCCCTTTTAGCACTCCTAGCTCCTTGTTTGAGGTCTTTCCTGCTACCTTTGCAGAAGAACGAGGAAGGCAGAGAGGAGACAGGTGAAGAGATGCCGGGGGAAGTACCTGTCAGGAACAAGTTGAATCTTTTGGAAACAGTAGAGACAGATGACACTGCCAGTCCGCGAGGCAGCCAGGTCTGCCAATCAAAAGTTGGTGTGGAGACAGCGCGGAAGAGTTGGACATCGCATAGAGCCGTGGTAATAGGGGACTCCATAGTGAGAGGAACTGACCAGGGTTTTTGTGGCAGCAGGCGGGACTTAAGGATGGTGTGTTGCCTTCCTGGTGCCAGGGTTAAAGACATCACAGACAGAGTGCAGGAAATCCTTAAGGACGAAGGTGAAGAGCTAGAGGTGGTGGTACTTGTTGGCACAAATGATGTTGGGAAGAAGAGGAGGAATATACTACAGCGGGACTTTGGAGAACTCGGAAGAAGGCTGGAAAGCAGGACGTCCAGGGTGGTTATCTCCGGTTTGCTTCCTGTTCCTCGGGCTGGTGAGGCCAGAAACAGGGAGATAATGGACTTGAGCATGTGGCTGGGGAACTGGTGCAGGAAGCAAGGACTTAAATTCTTGGATCACTGAGGTATGTTTTGTGGTAAGCATAAATTATTCAAGAGAGACGGTTTGCACCTTAATAGGTTGGGGACCAGCATTCTGGCAGGCAGGTTTGCTACTGCAATACAGCTGTGTTTACACTAAGTAGCGGGGCGGGGAGGGGACAAACTGGATGTTTAAGAAGGAAATTGAAGTGAAAGTTAGAACAAGCGAAGTCAAGAAAGACAACTGTATCAATGAGGCAGAAAACTCAGAAAGGGATCATGCTGTAAGGTTGAGTGAAATAGGAGTTGATGGGAAGGGTGAGGGCAGTAACAAATTAAAAATACGATATATGAATGCACGAAGCATTAGAAATAAGATGGATGAGCTTGAGGCTCTTTTGGAAATTGGCAGATACGATATTGCGGGGATAACTGAGACGTGGCTTCAAGTGGACAGGGCCTGGGAAATGAATATTCAAGGCTACACGTGCTATCGTAAGGACAGACTGACGGGCAGAGGGGATGGGGTGGCCATGTTAGTAAGGGATGATATTCAGTCCCTTGCGTGGGGGGATCTAAAATCACGGGATGTAGAGTCAGTATGGATAGAGCTGAGAAATTCTAAGGGTAAAAAGACCCTCTTGGGAGTCATCTACAGGCCCCCAAACAGTAGTCTGGATGTCGGATATAAGTTGAATCAGGAGCTGAAACTGGCCTGTCACAAAGATGTTACTACAGTTGTTATGGGGGATTTCAACATGCAGGTAGACTGGGAGAATCAGGATGGTATTGGACCTCAAGAAAGAGACTGTGGAGTGCCTCCAAGATAGATTCTTAGAACAGCTGGTGCTGGAGCCGACCAGCCAGGGAGAAGGCAGTTCTGTATCTGGTATTGTGCAACGAACCTGAATTGATCAGGGACCTCGAAGTGAAGGAGCCATTTGGAAGTAGTGACCATAATACAATAAGCTTCAATCTGCAATTTGAGAGGGAGAGGGTACAATTGGAAGTGACAATATTTCAGTTAAATAAAGGGAACTATGGAGCTCTGAGGGAGGAGCTGGCCAAAGTTCAATGGTGCAATACCTTAGCAGGGATGACAGTGGAGGAGCAATGGCAGATATTTCTGTGTATAATGCAGAAGATGCAGGATCAGTTCATTCCAAAAAGGAAGAAAGATCCTAGGAGGAGGCATGGGTGACCATGGCTGACAAGGGAAGTGAAGAAACATATAAAGTTAAAAGAGAAAAAGTATAACGTAGCAAAGATAAGTGGGAAAATGGAGGACTGGGAAGCTTTTAAAGAACAACAGAGGATTACTAAGAAGGAAATATGCAGAGAAAAAATGAGGTACGAAGGTAAACTGGCCAAAAATATAAAGGAGGATAGTAAAAGCTTTTTTAGGTATGTGAAAGGCAAAAAAAATGGTTAAGACTAAAATTGGGCCCTTGAAGACAGAAACAGGGGGATATATTACGGGGAAACAAAGAAATGGCAGAAGAATTAAATGGGTACTTCAGATCTGTGTTCACTGGGGAAGACACAAGCAATCTCCCTGAGGTAACAGTGGCTGAAGGACCTGAACTGAAGGGAATTTATATTTGCCAGGAATTGGTGTTGGAGAGACTGTTAGGTCTGAAGGTCGATAAGTACCCGGGGCCGGATGGTCTACATCCCAGGGTACTGAAGGACGTGGCTCGAGAAATCGTGGATGCGTTGGTGATTATTTTCCAGAGTTCGATAGATTCGGGATCAGCTCCTGCGGATTGGAGGGTGGCTAATATTGTACCACTTTTTAAGAAAGGAGCGAGAGAGAAAGCAGGAAATTATAGACCAGTTAGTCTGACCTCAGTGGTGAGAAAGATGAAATTACGACACATCTGGACAGTAGTAACAGGATAGGTCAGACTCAGCATGGATTTATGAAGGGGAACTCATGCTTGACTAATCTTCTCGAATTTTTTGAGGATGTAACTCTGAAGATGGACGAGGGAGATCCAGTAGATGTAGTGTACCTGGACTTTCAGAAAGCTTTTGATAAAGTCCCACACGGGAGGTGAGTGAGCAAAATTAGGGCGCATGGTATTGGGGGCAAAGTACTAGATTGGATTGAAAGTTGGTTGGCTGACAGGAAACTAAGAGTAGTAATAAACAGCTCCATTTTGGAATGGCAGGCAGTGACCAGTGGGGTACCACAGGGATCAGTGCCGGGACTGCAGCTTTTTACAACATATAAATGATATAGAAGATGGTAGTAGTAATAACATTAGCAAATTTGCTGATGATACTAAGCTGGGTGGCAGGATGAAATTTGAGGAGGATGTTAGGAGATTACATGGTGACCTGGACAGGTTAGGTGAGTGGTCAGATGCATGGCAGATGCAGTTTAATGTGGATAAATGTATGGCTATCCACTTTGGTGGTAAGAACAGGAAGGCAGATTACTACCTAAATAGAATCAATTTAGGTAAAGGGGCAGTACAAAGAGATCTGGGTGTTCTTGTACACCAGTCAATGAAGGTAAGCATGCAGGTACAACAGGTAATGAAGAAGGCTAATAGCATGCTGGCCTTCATAACAAGAGGGATTGAGTATAGAAGCAAAGAGGTTCTTCTGCAGCTGTACAGAGCCCTGGTGAGACCACACCTGGAGTATTAGATTGGATTACATTACAGCATGGAAACAGGCCCTTCGGCCCAACAAGTCCACACTGACCCACTAAAGCGCAACCCACCCATGCCCCTACATTTACCCCTTACCTAACACTACGGGCAATTTAGCATGGCCAATTCACCTGACCTGCACATCTTTGGACTATGGGAGGAAACCGGAGCACACGGAGGAAACCCACGCAGACACGGGGAGAACGTGCAAACTCCACACAGTCACCTGAGGCGGGAATTGAACCCGGGTCTTTTTCAAGCGCTGTGAGGCAGCAGTGCTAACCACTGTGCCGCCCACAATTGTGTGCAGTTCTGGTCTCAATTTGAGGAAAGACATTCTGGCTATTGAGGGAGTGCAGCGTAGGTTCACAAGGTCAATTCCTGGAATGGCGGGACGACCTTATGCTGAAAGACTGGAGCGACTGGGCTTGTATATCCTTGAGTTTAGAAGACTGAGAGGGAATCTGATTGAGACATTTAATAAGATTATTAAAGGATTGGACACTCTGGAGGCAGGAAACATGTTTCCGCTAATGGGTGAGTGCCGAACCAGAGGACACAGCTTAAAAATATAGGGTAGATCATTTAGGACAGAGATGAGGAGAAACTTCTTCACCCAGGGAGTGGTGTCTGTGTGGAATGCTCTGCCCCAGAGGGCAGTGGAGGCCCAGTCTCTGGATTCATTTAAGAAAGAGTTGGATAGAGCTCTCAAGGATACTGCAATCAAGAGTAATGGAGATAAGGCAGGAACAGGATAGTGATTAAGGATGATCAGCCATGATCATATTGAATGCTGGTGCAGGCTCGAAGGGCAGAATGGCTTACTCCTGCACCTATTGTCTATTGTCTATATTCTTCAAGGGCTCTGTCTTCACGGTCCTGAAGCTTTTGGATGCCTTCTGTTTCTCTTGTTGACGAAGCTCTGTTTCTCTTGTCTTCCAAGGTTCCTGAATCTTGCCATTCTTATAGTTTGTTTTCAAGGAACACGATGGTCCTGAATTTTCATCAACTGCCCTTTAAAAGATTCCCACATAGACAATCTAGATTTACCCTCAAACATCTGCCCCAAATCTACTTTCACTCGTTGCTGACTAATATTGTCATAGTTAGCCTTCCCCTAGTTCCATACTTTCTCTCAAGGACTAATCTTATTCTTATCTATAAGTAACTTTAAAAAAACTGTAGAATTATTTCACTTCCCAAAATACTTCCCTACTAAAACTTGGATCACCTGCCAGTCTCATATCCCAAATCCAGGTTGAGTATGGCCCTTTCCCTGGTTGGACTACTTACCAGATATACTCGAGTAAAAGTCGATCTTATGTAAAAGTTGACCACTTATTTTTGGCCAAACTGTCTGGAATTTTCCATATATCTCATGGTAAAGTCGACCCTAGTTCTTCACATATAACTGATCAACATTTGTGAGTCAAGCTATTATCCTGTACATAAATGTTATGATAACAAAATTAATTTTTTTGTGCCATTATTTGTTTTGATGTACAATTTGCACCAACATTAGGCTACAGATTTCTTAAGTTAATTATTGAATGAGATCTATGATTAGTGTGATACAAAGTTTATTGCATCATTATTTCCTGTACAGGCTAGGCCCATGTGCATTGCTTCACAATCATTACTCTGCAGCTGTTGATGATTTCTCGTGGTTACAATGTTCGGTGAGACTGTATGAGAGTCAAATACCTGTTAACTTTTTTTTATTAGAAAATAAAAACTTAAATTATTAGTTTGAAAAACTAAAACACCAGTAGACAAGACAGAACGGAGGGAAATGCAAGAATTTGGCCCACAAGTTTAAGACACATCAGGTCAGACTCAGGTGACACCTTCCCTTTGTGTGCACCTCAGCCGAGCTCAAATTTTCTGCAGCATTCTTAGTTGGTTGTGCATGAATTACAACCTCTGAAAAGTAGTATCCATTCTAATAGTTGACCCCATAAATTTAACCTTTTAAAAAATAGTCTAAAAATTTCGACTTTTACATGAACATCCATGGTTCGTTTTGCTGCAAGAAACCCTCTTGTGTAGAGTTGACACCCCCCCCCCCCCCCCCCCCCCCCCCCCACACCACCCCAATCCAACTCCCTGGTTGTAAGGGCATCCCAGTCAGTACAAAGGATGTTAAATTCGCCCACCACAACAACCCTGTTATTTTCACATTTTTTCCTTTTATCTGTTCCTCTGTCTCCTGCTGGCTGTTGCAATGTCTATATAGTACAACTGGGTCATGAATCATTGTTTAAACACAGCAAGGGTAAGTTACTTTCCTTGAACCAAAGAAAGAGCTGAAGATGATTATCAATCACATCAGGCTTTGAAAGCTCGAGAGAGAGAGTAGTCATTTGAGGAGAGTTAGGAATCTGGAGTTGTACAGAATCTGGACTGATTTATAACTCCATGACACAACTTTAAATGGAAAGAAGAGACAGGTTCACAGTTAATGGCAACACTCTGCATAGTGCTGTCGAACAAAGACCCCCCCTCCCCAGGGTTCAAGTACATAGTTATGTCACAGGTAGATAGGGTGGTTAAGAAGGCATTAGCAAGCATGCCTTCAGTGCTCACACCATTGAGTATAGGAGTTGGGGCATCTTTTTGAGGTTGTACAGGATGTTGGTGAGGCCTCTTTTGGAGTATACTATGCAGTTCTGATCGCCATGGTATAGGAAGGATATTATTAAATTGGAGAGGGCTCAGAAAAGATTTATCGGGATATTGCTGGGACTGGGAAATTCACCCAGTGAAATTCACAACTAATCTTGGAGGAACCTGTTTGGGAGAGGTCACAGCACAGGAACCAAGATAAGCGTATATTTTTAAGTATGGCCTTACAGGAAGTCTGTAGTAGTGAGTAGAGTGGGTTCTTTCTCAATTATTAGTTTTATTGAGATACGGCTCTTGATTAAACTGAAGAATATAAACCATAAATGATAAGTTAGCCTGGAGCAGTGTTTTGTAGAGGAAAAAGACAATGCTATTTTCTGGGTCTGTAGATTGAAAAAAGCAAAAATGGCCTTTAGTAGTGATATGCTCCTCTTGTTGGATGTGGAAGTTGATGGAGAGTTTATATGTTATTGAGGATTATATCTGCAATAACTGCCGTTGGTTGTGAATCCTATCAGACTGAATGGATTGATTGGAGAGACCGTTAGAGGCAATGAGGAATTTACAAGAGCAAGGTGATGTGATGGATAGCAGTTGTAGGAATGGAGGAAAGTTGCAGATACATCACGTAGATGGGTTAACTCCAGGAAAGGTAAGAGAGGTAGGCGGGTAGTGCAGGAGTCTTCTGTGGCTATCCCCATTTCAAACAAGTGTGCTGATTTGGAAAATATAGGGGGTGATGGATTCTCAGGGGAAAGTAGCATGAACAGCCAAGTTTCTGGTATTGAGACTGGCTCGAATGCAATGAAGGGTACATCAGGTTACAAGCAATTGATTGCGTTGGGGGATTCTCTAGTTCTGAGGCAGAGACAGACGTTTCTGTGGCCAGCAGCGAAAAATCAGAATGGTGTGTTGCCTCTCTGATGCCAGGATCAAGGATGTCTGAGAGAGGGTGCAGACTGTTCTCAAGGGGGAGAGGGACCATCAGGAGGTCATTGGTTACAATGTGTACAATGACATAAGAAGGCAAAAGGATGAGATTCTGAAGGTGGAATATATAGAGTTAGGCAGGAAGTTTGAAAGGAGATCCCCGAGAGCAGTAATATCTGGATTACTCCCGATGCTGTGAGCTAGTGAGGGCAGGAATAGGAGATAGAGCAGATGAATGCATGGCTGAGGAGCTGGTGTATGGGTGGAGTATTCCTATTTTTGGATCATTGGAATCTCTTCTGGGGTAGAAGTGACCTGTACAAGAAAGACGGATTGCACCTGAATTGGACGGGGGCTAATATACTGTTAGGGAGATTTGCGAGAGCTGCTCAGGAGGATTTAAACAAGTAAGGTGGGGGTGGGACCGAGGGAGATAGTGAGGAAAGAGATCAGTCTGAGACTGGTACAGTGGAGAACAGAAGTGAGTCAAACAACCTGGGCAGGCAGGGACAAAGCAGAGAACAAGGTAGGATTGATAAATTAAACTGCATTTATTTGAATGTAAGAGGCCTAATAGGGAAGGCAGATGAACTCAGGGCATGGTTAGGAACATGGAACTGGGATATCATAGCAATTCCAGAAACGTGGCTGAGGGATGGACAGGAGTGGCAGCTTAATGTTCCAGGATACAAATGCTGCAGGAATGATAGAAAGGGAGGCAAGAGAGGAGGGGGAAGAGGTGTTTTTGATAAGGGATAGCATTACAACTGTACTGAGGGAGGATATCCCCAGGAATACATCCAAGGGAGTCATTTGGGTTGAACTGAGAAATAAAAAAGGGGTGATCACCTAATTGGGAATGTATTATAGACCCCATAATAGTCATAGGGAAATTTAGAAATAAATTTGTAAGGTCTTATTTGTTGTGGTTCTGTTCATCGAGCTGGGAATTTGTGTTGCAGACGTTTCGTCCCCTGTCGAGGTGACATCCTCAGTGCTTGGGAGCCTCCTGTGAAGCGCTTCTGTGATCTTTCCTCCGGCATTTGTAGTGGTTTGAATCTGCCGCTTCCGGTTGTCAGTTCCAGCTGTCTGCTGTAGTGGTCGATATATTGGGTCCAGTTGCTGTAACTGACAACCGGAAGCGGCAGATTCAAACCACTATAAATGCCGGAGGAAAGATCACAGAAGCACTTCACAGGAGGCTCCCAAGCACTGAGGATGTCACCTAGACAGGGACGAAACGTCTGCAACACAAATTCCCAGCTCGGCGAACAGAACCACAACAATGAGCACCTGAGCTACAAATCTTCTCTCAAACTTTGTAAGGTCTTAGTTATCTGTAAGAATAATAGGGTGGTTATGATAGGGGGTTTTAACTTTCCAAACATAAACTGGTACAGCCATAGCATTAAGGGTTTAGATGGAGAAGAATTTAAGTGTATGCAAGAAAATTTTCTGATTCAATATGTGGATGTATCTACTGGAGAAAGTGCAAAACATGACCTACTTTTGGGAAATAAGGCAGGGCAGGTGACTGAGGTGTCAATAGGAGAGCACTTTCGGGCCAGCAACCATAATTCTATTAGATTTAAAATAGTGATGGAAAAGGATAGACCAGATCTAAAAGTTGAAGTTCTAAGTTGTAGGAAGGGAAATTTTAATGGTATTAGGCAAGAACTTTCAAAAGCTGATTGGGGGCAGATGTTCACAAGTAAAGGGACAGCTGGAAAACGGGAAGCCTTCAGAAATGAGATAACGAGAGTCCAAAGACAGTATATTTCTGTTGGGGTGAAAAGAAAGGCTGGTAGGAAAAGGGAATGCTGGATAATGAGAGAAATTGAAGGTTTGGTTTAGGAAAAGAAGGAAGCATATGTCAGGTATAGACAGGATAGATCAAGTGAATCCTTGGAGTATAAAGGCAGTAGGAGTATACTTAAGAGGGAAGTCACAAGGACAAAAAGTGGACATGAGATAGCTTTGGCATATAGGGCTTAGGAGAATCTGAAGGGTTTTTACAAATACCTTAAGGACAAAAGGGTAACTAGGGAGGGAATAGAGGGATGTAGAATAACCGGAGGGAATTAGGACGAATTAGGTGTCTCTGCCAGCTCTTCAGAAGTTGAATGACCTGCACTGTATGCTTAACTTTTCATCAAGCTTTTGGCAGTTGTGTTAATGATTCAATGTCTTATTATATCAGTTATTGACTCCTCCATTTGAGGCTGTAATAATTTCCATATGGTGCTGCTTTGCTTCCATAAGGTTTATGATTTATTTTGTTGGGGCTTCGTATTTAATGAATACTTGTACTCTTGCAGGATGGTATTTTGCACTGGTAACTGACCATTGTGATTGAGCCCATAGACTGTGCTCTTGTGTCACCAACAGAGTTGTCAGTTTTTGATGGATTTTGATTGGTTTCTTATGTTCAGCTGTCATATTTTGCTCTCCCAGAAACACTAGTCAGTACATAAGTAGCAAAGGTCATGTAAGCTGAGGAACCTAACGTGCCTTCTGTAAGTTGCCTTTTGCTTCTGCTAATCTTTGCTCTGAATAAACATGATCTGGTGTTGTAGCCTTGAGGTAGCCACTTTACAAGGTAAGTAGTCAACATTTCCAGTATATATATCTTTTGCAAACAGATTATTTTTTTTATTTGGACATGCTAATTTTCACACTTACATGCAATGTTATGTTTCTACTTCTAAATGTCGGTGGCTCCTTTGTAGAAATGGTTCCTTGGATTAGGGTAGCAAACTAGGGAGGGCACACATTGCAAAACATGTAACTTCCGTTCATAGCCAAAAGATGTTGAGATCTTTTTAAAGGAGTTCTTAAAACCCAGATTTGTCAATTGTAGCAAATACTTTGGTTCGACGGAAGACCATAAGACCGTAAGACATAAGAGTGGAAGTAAGGCCCTTCAACCCATCAAGTCCACTCTGCCATTCAATCATGGCTGATGGGCATTTCAACTCCACTTACCCGCTCTCTTCCTGTAGCCCTTAATTCCTTGCAAGATCAAGAATTTGTCAATCTCTGTCTTGAAGACATTGAACGTACTGGCCTCCACTGTGTTTCGTGGTAATGAATTCCACAGGCCCACCACTCTCTGGCTCATTTCCCTTCCTTCTAAACTGACCCCCTCTAATTCTACGGCTGTGCCCGTGGGTCCTAGTCTCCCCGCCTAACAGAAACAATTTCCCAGTGTCCACCCTTTTCTAAGCCATCTTCTAAGTTTCTGTTAGATCTTCCCTGAGCCTTCTAAACTCTAATGAATACAATTAGAGGATCCTCAGCCGTTCATTGTATGTTAAGCCTACCATTCCATCCGGGATCATCTGTGTGACTCTCTGCTGGACACGCTCCAGTGCCAGTATGTCCTTCCTGAGGTGTGGGCCCAAAATTGGTCACAGTATTCTAAATAAGGCCTAATTAGAGCTTTATAAAGTCTCAGAAGCACATCACTGCTTTTATATTCCAACCCTCTTGAGATAAATGGAAGAGAAGACAGTGTGTTACTGTGATGGCAATAGTGAAATCTTCAACTCTCAGTGTGCACAAGTAATTAAAGAAGGTGTAGGTTCAGGCATTAATTGGGGCAAACTGAAGTTAATTCTCAGATGTTGGAGAAGTTTTAGCAATTACTCCATTTCACCCCCTCTTGAGAAGACTACTCTGTGTCGTCAATGCATGTTCTGAAGAAGAGTCACTGGGCACAAATTGTTAACTCTGGTTTTTCTCCACAGATGTTGCCAGACCTGCTGAGTTTGTCCCCAGCAATTTCTGCGTTTGCTTTGGATTTCCAGCATCCGGAGTTCTTTGTTTTGTTTTAATTCCTTGAGTAGTTGGTTTGGGTTGGTGACTTTTTCCAGTAGATTGAAGGGAGGCTTTGGTGCCAAAATGCGCAGTACATCCAGCCTGAAATGAGACTCAATGAGCTTGACTTCAGTCATAGAATAATCGATAGAACAGGTTCACCATAAACACCTGAACAGAGAAGAGCTTTAGTTAAACCTCAGTGCGACCCATCCCATTTCACTGCTACTGGCTCTGTGCTAATCAGTATCACTTCTTAATTTTTCTGCCCATTCTCCATTTCCCTGTTTGATTGATTAACCACCATGGAAATTGCCATTGAGTAGGTATTCATCACCTTTTGGCAGGATTGAATTATAGATTTTCAAGCGTCTGAGGGCATATTGGAACTAAATATCGTGAGGTAAACCTCCTGTGAATCTTTTCATTACTATTTACAAGTCTCGGTTAGGTATCCAAAGCTTTTCTGAAAGTCCCTAGAAGTGTCGTTATGTTTTTCATGTGTTCCATCACTTTGGGATTACACTTCCTTTCATAATTTGACAAAACCAGCTACAGTAAATAGAATGACAAGGTTGGAAGTATTAATTGATTCATGTATCCTCTAATTTGTTGCGTAACCCTTCATAACTTTCCAACTCTTTCAACTTGCCTGATCTTCCTAAACCCTCCAACCCCTAACTTTCTCCTTTCATCCCTCACTGTGAGCAGAAAGGAGAGTTGTTTGGACATTTAAAGGCTCACAAATCATAATCTCAAGGCTACAATATTAAAAAAAATCAGCGTATTGAGATTGGTAATCTAATATAAACTACTGGTTAAATAAGAGTCCAGTTCTGCATGTACAGTGCATGAGCCATCTGGTAAAGCTCTTGAGACTAGCTGTTGGATTGATGTCCACCTCTAAATCAGCAGATTGCATCAAAACCAGGATTTATATTGTAGTTTTTAAAAGTGTGAAATTGCCCTCAAATGTCTCATAAGAATCTCTTAGTTAACGTGCTTAACAGTCTTATTGTGTCTTTAGAGCAATTTTAGATGTAGGAGAGACTTCATTGGCATCTTGGAGGTAGTGATGAGATTAAGTAGCATCCATGTGGCTAGACTATAAAAGTTTGAAAGGTCAAGGAAACCTGAGAATATGTATTGCAGAAGTGCCAATCTAGGACAGATGTAACTGAACATTCTTTTTTTAATTGATGTTTGGAGCAAGTTGCAGGCAGGTACTGTGAGTGGGTCTGTTGAGAGAGATGCTGAGCTTCTGGCTGTCCTTGATATTGGCTGTATATACGGTCAACTGGATGATGTGCCTCCATGGTCACTGGTTTCCTGGAGCCTATGGCAATTGCTTTTTTGGAAAGTGGAGGGGAATTGCTTGGGGGTTTCCCCTGAAAAAGCCGAGGATTTTTCTCCTTCACCCCTCCACCCCACATTGCAAGTTGACTGAGAAAGTTTACGTGTAAGTAAATTTCTTTTTCCCCCACCCACCTTTCTCGGGTATGGGTTTTGGCATTAGATTTTTTAAATGTGTTGACAGTGCAGCGTCAGTGCGAATTGTCTGATGTGTGTGGGGATAATGATGATTGTATTGCAGTGGGTCATTTCCACATTGGGTTCACTTGGTTTTTACAAAAGGCAATCTTTCATTTTTCAGGTGGAGACGTCACTAAACTTGGTTTTCAAATTCAGGAAAGAAAAATTGGATGTCACTGGGATTTATTTCTGTGATCAATCACTGCACTTTCAGAGCTGACTGGTATCTTCATGGCTTCCTTTGTTAAAATGAGGCTTTTTGGCAACCACCCAATAAAACTGAAGTGTTTCAAGCCTTTTAACTAGCTCAGCGTGGCTCTGCAGCTTGGCTAAGGCAGTTAGGATCATTAGATGCTTGTGGCCAGCAATAAATAACGGCAAGTGTAATTAATTGTGTGTCCAATCACTCCTCTGCCAGACTGTTTAATTGCTGCCCTCTGGCAGGTTTTTCTTCTCCATTTCAGATGGAAACTTGGTGGATTCTCAGGGGAAGTGTGATGGTATCTGACTGCTGTTAGTTTGGATGAGATGCTTTGAGAGCAGCCACAGAGAGGAGCTGCTCTGCTTGAGATAAATTGTACGTGACATCTGTGTGATGATCCTGTCAGTGGGAAGCAGTGAGTCCTGTTATCGAGTGTTGAGGTGTTGCAAAGGATTGAGCAGTAATGGGTTTAAATTATGCTGTGCCTTTCATAATCAAAGTGAAGAGGTGTTTCTGTGTTGTTGGAAGAAAAAGGTATTGCTCTTGGAAATACTGCTGACTTGAGTGGTTTTATCCCAGCTTTATCTACCGGAGAAGTCATTAACTTGAGTCAGACCTGTTGTGTGGTGGGGTCAGATGATTAACCTACAATCGATTTATTGTGGAGTTTTTGTTCACTGACTATCATGGCAAGCTTTAGACACAAGTACTTTGCCTTGTTGACTTCACAAGATAGAGTGCATGAGTTTTATTAACGGCACCAGATACTACACGGGTGCTGATAACCCCCGCAGCTTGACTTCCTGCCCACCTTTAGCACTGCATTTTCTCTCTGTATTGTCAGTCTGATAGTTTGACAGCAGTCCTGAATGGGCTGAACTTTAATTTGGTTAAACATCAGGAACACAAAAGCGGATGTTTTCAGGCCACTGCTGCAATTGGCAGTCTCTGTGTCGTCTTTGATTCAGAGTTGTGTCGCGCTCCAGGCTCCACTCCCACCCCAAAAACATGAGTCTACGCAAAACTCTTGTGTCCTGGTATGCATTTATTGCCTTCCATCCACTCCCTACATGATCATTGACACACATATTAGCTGCTGTTCAAACAGTGGTTTTGACTTATACATTCACAACTTGGCGTTGAAATCCTTCCATCTCCCCTCTTTGAAAACGTGAGGTCTTTTGTGTTTCAGGAATTATAGCTAATTTTTCCCCCCTACTGCTTAATCCATCTGAAATTGCCTCCCAAAGCCTCTACTACTAGAGGTGGCACCATGGCTCAGTGGTTGGCATTGCTACCTCACAACGCCAGGGACCCAGGTTCAATGCCAGCCTTGGGCGACTGCGTTTGTGGCGTTTGCACATTCTCCCAGTGTGTGCGTGGGTTTCCTTCTGGGTGCTCCAGTTTCTTCCCACAGTCCAAAGATGTGCAGGTCAGGTGAATTGGCCATGCTAAATTGCACAGAGTGTTAGGTGCATTAGTCAGAGGAAAACGGGTCTGGGTGGGTTACTCTTCAGAGGGTCGGTATGGACTGGTTGGGCCAAAGGGCCTGTTTCCACACTTGAGGGGAATCTAATCTACTAGCAGCATACTATTTAGCTGGGGATGAGGTACCAGGCAAGCAGACTTTCTTTAAAAAGGGATAAGAGCGTTGCTAGCTAGGCAACATTAATTGCCCATTCCTAATTGTCCAGAGGGTATGTAAGAGTCAACCACATTGCTGTGGGTCTGGAGACCTTTGTAGGCCAGACCAGGTTTGGAAGGCAGTTTCTTCCCTAAAGAACGTTAATTAACTGGATAGATTTTTCCAACAATGGATTCATGATCATCGTTATACTCTCTCTTTCAGATTTTTAAAAACCTGAAATTCAACTTCCATCATCTGCCATGTCGAGATTTGAACTCGGGTCCCCAGAACATTTCCTGGGTCCCCTGATTAACAGTCCATGATACCTCAAGGCTATCATCTCCCCTTCTTTGTGTTTTGTTATTGTGAATAGAGAATGTTCTGCACATACATTTGGCTTGTGTCTTGAGGAGAGGCTCTGGAGTTGGGGCATGAGCTATTCTCCGCAGTGTAATCAGCCTCTACCATGTTGACTTTCTGATGCGTTTAAGTTTTTAATTGGTTGGCAATGAGTATTCTCCGGAACATTGCAAGACCTCTTGTTCTTGTTCACATTGTGCTGATGCCTAGTTTGTGTCCAGTTGAATAAGGAACATCACTGACGAATAACAAATGTGACTTGACATGAACAGTTGCTTTGAGTTCAGCCTTTGTCTCAAGGGGTTTGCCTTGTTACTGTCCAAGGATTCCCTGTTGATTCTACCACAGACCCTTGATTTGAGATGTTTTCATCAATATTAGTTGAAATCTGAACTTTTCAAAGTGAATTTGTCAGCAGACATTGAGCCCTCAGAATATGGCAGAGATTGATGTCTTTTGACCCAATTGATTACAGGGGAACCTCGATTATCTGAACGTGATGGGCGGGCATTATTTCGTTCGGATGATCGATTATTCGGTTGATAGATTAAATGCCTTTCTTCTGGGGTTCGGAGTTTTTGAAGCCTGCTCCCCGATCAGGAGACTGCAGAAGCACACAGCATGTGAGGCCCCGCCCCCAACCCTGCAACACCTTCCCCGCCCTCAAAACTATCCCCCGCCGTCTAACACTGTCCCTGCCACCCCCAACACCGTCTAACACCTCCCCTGCCCTCAAACTGGTCTAACACTGTCCCCCCTGCCCCCAACACAGCCTCTCCGCCATCTAACACCCACCCCCAACACCGTGTAACACTGCCCCTAGCCCCCAACACCATCTAACACTGCCCCTCTCCCTCCCGCCCCCAACACCGTCTCCACTGTCCCCAACACTGTCTAACACCACTCCCCCCCAGCTCCAACACCGCCCCTGCCCACCCCCCCACTCTGTACACACTCGCCCCCTCTCCAGGGCAGCTGGTCTGGACACTAACAGAAAGACTGCTGCAGCTGCCTGTGTGGGGTAAGTTTCCAAATAGCGTGTGCACACACAGTCACAGCCACACACACACATTTTTACTGCAACTCTTTGACAGGTTCCGCCTTTGCCCTGAACAGGACAATGTTGGCCAGATTATCTGGGGATGGGGAGTGGGGGTTTAGGGTGCACCCTGCTGTAGAACCCCAGAGAAAGTGTGGGGACAGAGAGAGAGAGGGTGGGAGGTCAGTCATTTGGAGACGGTGCTTGTTTAGTCACTGTAAACAACGCGATCGCTGTTAGAAGCACGTCTTTGATGTAATGTTTCTACCGGGACCTCGTGATCTCCTTCGGATAATCCGATTTTTGGATAACTAGTATTCGGATAATCGAGGTTCCCCTGTATATAGTCGTAGAGTAATACAGCACAGAAACTGATCCTTCTGTCAAACTGCCCTTGCCGACCAAGTTTCCCAAACTAAACTAGTCCCACTTGCTGTGTGTGGCCCATTTCCCTCTCAACCTTACCTATTCATGTACAGAACAACATCAATTATCTGAACAAGATCTCAAGGTCCTGTAAAAACGCTATCCATTATCTGAACAATCCTTTATTGAACTCTGTTATCTGAACAAAAGACTCCCTGCTCGTCTTGTTTGGATAATTGAAGTTGTTCTGTATCTGTATTTTAAACGTAACTAAGCCTGCATCTACCATTTCCTCTGGCAGTTCATTACATATAAGAACCACTTTCTGTGAGAAAGTTGTCCCTCAGGTCCCTTTTTAAATTGTCCTCCTCTCACTTTAAAAATATGCCCCTAGTTTTGAACTCCCCTGCCTTAGCGAAAAGGCCCTTGCTATTCACTGTAACTATGACCCTCATGATATGATAAACCTGTATAAGGTCACCCCTCAACCTCCTATGCTCCGGTGAAAACAGTCCCAGCCTATCCAAACCTCTCCTTATAACTCAAACATTCCTGGCAACATCCTGGCAAATCTTTTCTGAACCCTCTCCAGCTTAACTCCCTCCTCAGCCTATTGGCCCACTTGATCAAGATTCCTTTGTAATCTTGGACAGTCTTCTTCACTGTTGACTAATGAATTGATGAATCTTACTTCTGCTCTTGAGTTGCAAGGTTTTCTTGTGATTTTCCAGGTATCTTGCCTCATAGGCTTTGCCGCTGAGTGAGTGGAGACAAAAAAAGAGAATATTGACTCGATTTACTTTGCAACATGAGGATTAACATGATTTCAACTTGAAGGCTGTTTCTTTTTCCGTAAAAGAATGTTGTTCTGTCCAATTTAGTAATGCATACAAACTATTCAAAACAGAGCTGGTGATGATTAATGAATTTGACATAGGGGCTGAAAAGAGAACCATGATCACCTGACTTGGCTTCAAAAAAAGTGGAGCTAAAATGCTGTTTGTTGAGATTGCATCAGAAAAACTGTCCAAGTCTTACCATTTTTGCTCCCTGGAACTACGTAACACAAAAATACAACCAAGGTTTTGAAATTCAGAATTAGTACTTGTCTGTCTGCCTGTCCCGTCTCTGTTATGTGAGCTGAGAGTTTTAATTGAAATGACAATCTTCTGGTCCTGAAATAACCGAATTCTTTTCATCCAACTTTTGATGTCAAAAGCATTCAATTGTAAAGACGGTATCTTTTTACGTTTTCTGTATTTGTGACTGTAGACTGAATTGTGACAACACTTTTTTTTAATAAAAAAGCTAGTTACCTGACATTTATTGAAGGGCTTTTTATGCTGCTGTTTATTCAAGCAGTGGGAGAAGTTGTTGAACTTGAGCTGAACCCTGGGGTTGGCTCAGAAGGGAGATTCAGCTGGCAACAAGTAGCTGTTTGGTCAGGTGTTCATTGATGACAAAGGCCTTCCGTCTGCCAGTAACTGAGGTTAGCCCCCAGGTAGCTGAAGAACGTATGGGTGTGAATCTGTTCTGAAGCCATTGACCTCCATAATGGGAGGAGTTGTCCTTTCTGCAGGCAAGAAAGAACAAGCCTGAAGAAAGCGAGTTTATTTCTCTGTATTAGTTGCGGCTTGTAAGTAATAGGTAATAAGTCAGACTTTTTAAAATTCTGAGCCAGTTGCTCTGTGCAACGTGCATTTAAGTGCCACTTGGAGAAGGAAAATTGACGAGCAGCAAGTCCTAACAAAAAAGGATCATCTCAGTAAACTCTGTGGCCCAACAAGTCCACACCGCCCCGCCGAAACGCAACCCACCCATACCCCTACATCTACCCCTTACCTAATACTATGGGCAATTTAGCATGGTCAATTCACCTGACCTGCACATCTTTGGACTGTGGGAGGAAACCGGAGCACCCGGAGGAAACCCACGCAGACACGGGGAGAATGTGCAAACTCCACACAGTCAGTCGCCTGAGGCGGGAATTGAACCCAGGTCTCTGGCGCTATGAGGCAGCAGTGCTAACCACTGTGCCACCTGCCGCCCACAATTCTCTCCACCCACAGCATCCTTTTTATTTTGTCTGGCTGCATGATTGTAGGCGGTTTTATAAAGAAATACAGTTAGATATTATCATAACTGACTTGTAGCTAGAATCTATTCGTCACGAATAGTAATTCTTGTTGGGTACAGATTAACCTGGATCTAACACAGGTAAATTGGTGAATTTTGTATAGCTTTATGAAATGTTTCAATTTTGTGACAGGTGGGCTTGATTTCCAGCACACTACCCCAGTTGGTCATAATATGTTTAGTTAAAGTTATCTTCTCACCTACCAAGTGTCAAAATGAATAATAACATTCACAAGAAAGTTGAATTTATGAGGGACTCTGTAGTGTAAATTCTATTGTTTTCCCACAGACCATGTTTCCCTGAGGGAGGTTCTGTACTTGATCAAACATTCATTAATGTGGGGTGAAACTCTGTGATCCAGTGTAAATGGGGCTATCAAAAAATGTTCCAGAAAGTTTAATGCAAGTGTCAAAAATGGAACCAATATGTCTTGCTGTTTGTTATGTCGAATGAACTATGTTCAGCTGGAAATTTAACTCATTTAATGGTGCAAAACGTAACTTGAGATAAGTTTATATTCGTGCTGACAGTGTAAAATGTCCTGTTTTAGTAAGTTGACGTTTAGTTAAGCAATCATTTTTAGCATATCTAATCCACTAGCATTCTGTCTAGGAGGTGAGAGGATTGAAACTTGCTGCCGTTGATAGAGATGTTATTTTTCATAGTTGTAAGTCATTCTAATCCATTGTCCTTTGCACCTTTTTAGTATCTCAAAACTACATCAAGCCAGTAGAATGAAGGAAAAATATCTCTTCTCTCACAGACAACAGTAACTGTCCTTTATTCTTCAAATGTATATAGGCCGAGAGGCTACAATGTCCTGTAATGAGCTGTGACAGATATTTCTCTCATGCTTCACATTTGAGGTCTACTTACATAAACATGCACTTAATCTGAGCATACATTGAGCACCTGCGTACATGTGCTGTCACAGTCAAAGCGATTTGCTGACCAGGGCCACAGAAACACTTTGTGCCTTTTCACAATAACAAAAGAAGAATTAGTTGACAGAGAGCAGGTTTAAGGTCTAATCTGTATATCTGTTTAGTGAGAGATTAACCCAACAGATAATCTTGTGTTGCAGTGTTTCTTGTTTCACAATGATCAGATCTTGTTCACTTTAAAGTCTTCCAATAATACTGAAGCTGGACCAACATCTGTCTGAGAGAAAATGTGGCTGGATTTTGCCTGATGAAGTATTCACCTGCTGCTTTCTCTATTGGTCAAACATTCACAAGTTGTTGCTGAGCAGATCATTTTCTCTCTTTTGAGGAGAGAGCTGTCAGTCAAGCACTTGCCCTAGAGATATCCTATGTTATGGCTGACAAAATTTGCTCACCAGTCAAAATGTCTTAATGACACTTGGCAGATCTCTTGCAGAGCAGATTTGATTGACAATTTTGTCTTTGGGAATGACAGTACACATGTAGCGCTTGTGCCATAGGCTTGGGGGTCATTCAGTAAACAAACCTATTAGGGTGACTGCCTGTATCAATATGAACCAAGGTAGTTGAAGCTCTCTACTATTTCCAAATGTTTTTGTAATTATGATTTCCTTCTCAGTGAGAGAGAAGCCATGTCTGCTGTCATGGATAGTAGTACTCAGTCATACACTCTCTCAAATATTTTTAAAATTTCTTTGGCGTTCATCTGAATTGACTTGTCCAAGTGAATAAATTGAAAGTGCAATCAACCTCTGATCATTTTGTACAGAAACAAACCGTTCAGCTTATTGGATCAATGTTGGTCTATATTATCTCCATATGGGCCAAATGCTGGCAAATGCGACTAGATCAGTTTAGAATACCCGGTCACCATAGACAAGTTGGACTGAAAGGTCTGTGTCCTTGCTGTATGACTCTGTTACTCTATAAGCCTACTAACCTTCATTAAACTCTCTTAGTATATCCTCATTTCTTTCTCTCTGTCTGTCTTTGACTGTTCTTTAAATGAATCCGTGCTATTCACATCTCATGATTTGAAGGATTAATTGATGTAAAGAAGTTTCTCCAGAATTCTGTATTGAATTTATTTGTAACTGTTCTGATCTTTGCTACAATTGAAAACACTTTCTCTGTATCTATCCTTCAGCCTCTTTTAGAACATAGCACATTACAGCTCAGTACAGGCCCTTTGGCCCTCAATGTTGTGCCGACCTGTAGAACCAATCTGAATCTCATCTAACCTACACTTTTCCATTCTCATCCATATGTTTATCCATTGACCATTTAAATGCCCTTAAAGTTGGTGAGTCTACGACTGTTGCAGGCAGTGGATTCCATGCCCCTACTACTCTGAGTAATACAATCACTCCTTCATCTTTTCAAGAGATATGAGCCCTCCCTTTGACAAACGGCTTGTGGAGAGTTACGTGAAAATTCTCCATCCCCTCCGGCTTTAGGATTTGGCAATCTTTTGTGACCCTGGAAATTTATTGTTTTTCTAATATATCTTTGTGTTTCCTCTCCTCCCGTAACTTTTGGAGTTTTATGCTTTTTGCAATGCACAGAGCCACATAATTGCTCTAGTGCAAAAGAGGGTGGAATCTAAAAGTATAATTTGAAGTAATTGAAGTGCAAAAGAGGACCATTTGGCCCATTGGTATGAGTGCCTGTTCTTTTGTAAACATAATTTATGCAGGACTACTTTTTCCTTTCTTTCCCTTACATCCCTATTTTTCTTCATCTTTAAGGCATTTTAATCTTATGATCAGTTCTGATCATCAGTTAAATCTATTTTGCACATGTCTGGTGCCTCTGCCTTGCTAACGTAAAAATCAGAGCTGTCCGGTTTACCAGTTTTGTCAATGTTCACAAGCTCAACAGTTTTTGACTGACAATTACATCCTTCTAGCATTTGTGTACAGCATTATCAGTCTGTCACTGTTTACCCTCAGGTTGCTCTGTACCTCCAAGGCCTTCTGCTGAAATATATCATCCGAGAATTAACAATCGAAGCTGAATTTATCAAGAACCTTCCAAGACCCAAACAGCAAAAAGCTCATTTCAGCCAGTGAAGAACCTTGAGTAAAGCCATTGTTGTATTATGGAAAAACATGGTAACCACTTGCAGATACCATTGACCCATAACCACTAGGGAGATTAATTGACCAGATAATCTGTTTTAGTGATTTATTGAGGGATAAACATGTCCCATGACTCCACAGTTAATTCGTTGCTCTTATTCCTATAATGTCAAGGGGTCTTTTTGTGTCTACCTCCCGAGTGCAGATGGGATCATGGCTTAACATTAAAAAATGACTAACTGCATCTGCACCAGTATAACCAACCATCAACACAGCAGTGAGCTGTTGCTGAGATTGCCCATATCACTATCTTGAGTTGGGCTTGTCTGTTTAATTGCAGAGGCCTGCTTTGGTCTTTGCTTTGATTTTGTTCTGAGAATTGGTGCCTTTATTTTATTTCTTCAATTACTTCAAATTATACTTTTAGATTCCACATGGTTTGCATTCATTTTGTCAGATAATCTCAGAATAGCTTTTTAGCGAGCAAGTTAGCTGTATTTATTCAGTCAGTAAAGGAACATATTGGAATGATGATGTTGCAAAGTGATTCCTCTGGAAGGCACAATCTGGTTCCTGTGTGAAACCCTGGACAGTAAGTGTTGGGGAGGAGGATGCGTCACAGCCATGTCTGATTCTACTCTCCGCTTGTGTGTAAATGTGTGTAACCTTGTTAAATGTCCCCCCCGGTTCAAGCTCCTCGAAGGATCACTCTGCATTACCTTCAGTGTTGCCCTGAATGAGGTAAGTTTAACTTTGCACAGATTGATCACAGCACACCATAGTGGGCTGTGTGCTGGCAACAGAGAATCCAGAAGCAACATAGCTGTGACTTGATACTATCTTATTAGGCATATTGCACAGTACTACTGGCAAATTCTGCATGGTTGCATGCCCAGCGCTATTTGCTCAACCTCTCGAACTTTGGATAGAATAGAGGTGAAATCCCCTGAAGGCAATGCATGTGTTGATTTGAAGTGAGAAAACCTCTGTTTCCAAAAGAACTGTGAATGCTGGAAATCAGAAACTTCTGTTTGCTCTGGCTTTTCAGCTTGGATCCATCTTCACTTTGGAAATTTCCTGTTTCTGTTTAACATCCCTACTTTATAATTACTGTTGTGAATCCTGTCTTTATTTACTGCAAGATTCAGCAATATTCCAATCAAGAACACGAGTGAAAACTTCTCTCAAGTTGATTTCCAATGTTAGAACAGAATGTGCTGGAGAAACGCAGCATGCCTGACAGTATCTGGAGGGAGAAACAATTAAGGTTTTGAGACAGTATGACCTCTTTGGAACTGCGTTCCCTTTGGAACCTGCTGAGTTTCTCCACTGCATTGTTGTCTCAAATCTGTAGTATTTCACTTTAATTTCTTGCAGGATTTGTGCAGTTTTCTGATTTTATCTGGATTCATAATGATCACACCTGCCTTTGAATTGAGTCAAGATCCTAATTTCCTTACTATCATAATCCAAGTCCCATATGCGAAGGTTAATGAAGTTGATCTGTACATCGATGGAGTGGACTTCAAATTTTATGCGAAGCCATACTTCTTAAGGCAAGTATGACAGCAAATGGATTTGGAGTACATAGTTTTCATTCTCGTGCTAAATTTCGTTGTGTTATAATTTGCAAACTCATTTATCACTCTGTTAATGTGTTTTTTTTTACGGTTAAAGGCATTTATGTGAGTTGTACACAATAGTATGGCCTTTATAACCTTGAGCATCAACTCTTTCTTTGTGAAAACAGATTGACTCTTCCAGGAAAGATAGTGGAGGATGGCAGAGAGACAGCTTTGTACAATGCTGATGCAGGTAGTAGTGTTACATATATCACTTTGTGTTAGCTTTAATCTTTTGGTAAACTGTATTTGACTGGCTCTAAAACTGCAAAATATGACTATAGCTGTTAGTTTTAAAGTATTTGTAATAATCAGCCCAGAGCATGTGTTTATGTGCCTTAGCATTATTTTTCTTGTTGGATGTGTCCGTAATGTAACTGATAGAGGCCAATGTGACATTTTTACATAGTTATTGTATCTACTGTTGTATCTGAGAGTTTTTCAGATTCATCATGCATATTACTTTCTTGTGATATTCTGGGTTATTCTGGGCAAACACTTGATTTCCTCCTTTTATATCCAGTTTTTTGACGTCCTATAAAGCTCCAACCTTCTTGTTAGGTTTATTTTGGAAAAGATTCATACAAACTGAGCCAGTTAGGCTGTGTTTATTTTTTTAAATCCTCGCAACTTAAAGGGGCTATGTAGCTGTTAGCACTGGGTTTGAGCTGCACCTGGCCGTTTCTGCATCAGGGCTCAAACCCCTAAAATGTTGGCTGCTGACCCCACTGTGGATGTCCACCCATGGATCGGAAAGCCTTCATATCATCAGTAGATTAATCGCTTCGTACTGATCATGATCATGTTCTCTCTTCAACAGTTCAGACAGAAATGACTCTGCCCTGTGTACAGTTAGTTGGCCAGTTTTCCTGCCACATACTGTCTCTGAGCCTTGATTACTTTCCTGTAGCTGGTGTCAAAAGTGCATGAGCAAATAGTGACATGCTGCTGGCTAATGTTAGGAATACACAGCTCATTGATAATGACTTGGGTAAAGATACTGAGAATCACTCGATTGAAGTACTGTATCTATCCATCCACCTCCAAAGGTGTGCTGACTTCCACAATTTTATCTCCTCTTCTGAACGTTGGCCTTTGGACATCAAATGAGATTTACAAAACCATGCATTATCTTTGCTCCACAATGAATTTGAGTTGGGGTTTCTGTCACTGTCTCCCTCTCCCTCTGTCGTCAATACACACACACCGGTCTCTCTGTCTCTGTCTCTAGCTCTGTTTCTTTGTGTCTGTCTCCCTCTGCCTGTCTCTCATGTTATGAAATGTACTCTGAACTCTGCTGCTGTTGCAATTCCACAGCATGATCTAATTTGGCGCTAATTATCACTGATGCACTAACCTCAAGGACGTTGCAAAATTGGCCGAAGAAAGCAATCTCTGTCCACTTTTTCAACTAAGTGTTATTCACCTTGCCTGATGCATTCTTTAGATCCACTTCTTTCTGAGCACCTTTAGTCAAGCACCTTTTTACGCAATGTCTTTCCGCCCTAATGAAAGTAATGTGTGATGATCTTCATGAGAATTCGCAGGTTTTGTTGTCCAACCTGGAATATTTACTAGGTACGAGACAAAGTCTTGTATTTAAAACTGAATATATCCTTTTTCCAGAAATACACCCGTCAACTGGCGTATACATTCACTGGCTATATTTGACATGATGGTCAGCCATGTTGCTGTAACACCAATGTGTTTGGAATTATTCTGCTCAATATACAGAATTGAGTCAGGCTCGTTGCTGTCTTGGTGTTGTGTTTGACCTCTAGGAGAGCTTCTGCTCACACATCCACTCCATCACCAAAGTAGCCTACCTTTTTCTCTGTGACATTGTGTGACTTGGACCCTGCCTCAGCTCATTGCAACTGAGGCCCTCATCTAGATTTTTGTTCCTTTCAGACATAACTGTTACACTGCACTCCTTGATTGTTCTCTGCTTTCCATAAACTTGTGCTCAGGTAACACTGTATCCTGTCACCTCTGTACTTCGGATGAACACTATCTACTGAACTGGCAACATTTCCATTTTCAGGTTGTCATTATAAGTATCAAATATCTTCCATACCCTTTCCTCTTGTGCTGTCTGTAACCTCTTCTGGTCACTCAAATCTTCAATCTCCATGTGTTTCCAATTCTGTCACCTTGTGCATCCCTGTTTTCAATCATGGTGATTGATGGCCATGTCTTCAGCTACTTTGGCTGTAAGTTTTGAATTCTTAAACATCTGTGCTTCTCTCTACATCCGTGGCTTCCTTGAAGATTCTCCTTTTGGGCCTACTTCTTTTTTAGTCAAGGTTTTGATTATTTAGTAGTGGCTTGTTGTTGAATATTACACTCTCGATGCTCCTAATGAAATCTTGAAGCATTTTGTTATGTTTAAGACATAAATGAACGTTTTTGTTGATCTTTGGTATGTTAAATGATCATTCATTTTCTCTGTCCTTTGTGATCTTGATGTCCTGTTTTGAATTGTCTGTCTGTTCCTTATTCTTGCTGTCAATCCATCTTACTCATTGAAAGCTGAGTTTAACTCCATATCAGCAGTATCAACATGTTAGATCAAAGTACAGGTGCAGATATGAGTTACATCTTTCTTCTACTGGATAATTTAACGATTTGCCTAGACTTGAAGAAAGTATTATGGTATATTACTATTTAGTGGTATTTTAAGGAGTTAGCAACTTTTTTATTGTTTAAATGGAGTTGCTGTTTTAGTAATGACCACAACAGATATGATTGTATCCTTTTAAATTTTGATTTTAGAATCAAAGATAAAATCTAATTAGATACAGGAAAGTGAGAAGGTGGTCGAAGTATTAACCTAAATTTAGAAACACCATTAAATTGGTAAAGAAAGTTCCTGATCCTTGTGTTTTATGTGTTTAATGTTTTACAAGACAATCATGAAATTACACCATGGATGTACTCATCCTTGGAACTGAGGATGATTTGAATTTCGAGATTGTTAGTGCTTCTTGCAATTCTGAGAGGCTCCTGGGTGTACTAAACTTTTTACCAGAGACACCCTCTCCTTGAACAACCCGTCTTTATATTCTCTTTGCTTGCACTTCTCAATTAATATTGAAACGCAATAAGTCATTTTGCTACTTTAGACGTTGACAATATTTTCGCTGCTTTTGTAATTAGAAAATGGCAGATAGCTTGCACTGTGTTTTTGAGCGTTGGACACTCAATCCTGATCGAAAGAAGAAATGACTCAATGTAAAAGACACAGAGGCAATGATGGGAAACCGAATACTTTGGTTTCTGTAATAGAGGTGAATTTTGATGTATTACTTGATGCCAAAAAACTTGTGCCCCTTATGTTAGGTTCTGTGTGTTTCTGTTTACAGGAAGTTTTACAATAAAGGTTCCGAAAGAGACGCCTGAAGAATACTTTGAGGGGTTGGATATGCTGACTGTGCTTCTGGCACCGAAAGGTTCACGATCTGCAAAGCCATTGCTGGAAGAGATAGGTGTGTTTGCTGTTAGAAGTGGACCTCCACTTCCCTGTCTCCATCCCCATTTGCTGCTTCAAGTACACCATTCGAAAAGCTGTTTGATTAACTCTGTGACCAAGGGCACAAATATTGCTTGTTGTTTGAGGGTGCTGGGTAGTTATTGAAATGTCCTTTCACCATTCTCAAAAGTTTTATTGCCAAGGGATGAGATTGGAAGGTTGTCAATAGGTCAAAATATTGATTGATTCTCTTGACTTGTGTGTTATTTAATGTGTGACATCTGTAGCTAAGTTAGTTGGGCCTTTGTCCTCTGGGATCTACTGGGGTGATGCATCTAAGTAGAGTCATAGTTTGTGTTTGTTCCTTTAAGGAGCTAATGTCATTTATTGGATTTGAGATGACTGATTTGTATTTAAAAATTGGTGACTGAGATATCAGGGATTAAATCAGGAAACACACTTTATTTTCTATTTAAATAACAAAAGGTTACGGGCACTGGGACAACAGACCTTTTGTTTAAAAAAACAAGATACTTCCTGATTTGGCTCCCCTTGTCAGATTATGACCCAGAAACGCTGATGACAAGTGAGTTGTTTCTGTAGCCTGGATTGGAATGTGCGTCAGGATCACATGGAAGTCCCATGCAGTAAGGCTGGGAATTTGAGGTTTCCTTGAAGCAATTATCCGATGCCTGGAAACTTCAGTAAAAGTTCTGTAATCCTGAGTTTGAGTCCTATTTCGGAGGGTTCAAACTCACCTTAAGATTAAATAGTTACTCAGAAAATGTTAGAGGCTTAGAGCCCTTTTCAAACTCATTGGTAAGTATTACCGTTTAATTGTTAAACTGAACTCTACCTCACCACTGACTCAACTCTTTGCCCTTCTGTAACCACCATAACCCCTCTCCCACCTGGCACCCTAATTCCACATTTGGCTGAAACACTTACTTTTTCTCAGTAGCTGTTAAAGTGGCTGCAGAGCATTCAGACTGAGGAGTATGCCACACTTAACCATGTTCCCCTGTTTGGAAATAAGTTTGACCATTCCTGGACAGGTCTCCACTAGTTCATGATAGGAGGCTGCTGTCTGAGAAATTAACCAAAGATAAGTTTTATTTTGTTGTGAAATCAGATGCTTAAATAAGATTTCTGACCCTGATCAGAAAATCTTGGTTACTGTTCTTGTTCTGCATTCAGCTCACCAAGAAAAAGGTTTCTTTCTATCCCCCTCAAATGCTTTCAGCATTTTAACTACTTTGTTGCAAGCACCCTGTGGACTTCTAAACCTAAGGTAATCCAAGCCAACTTTGTACAACCTGTCCTCCTAAGTGCCACTTTTAAACGAAGGTACCTGATGAATCTGTGCCGAATCCTCTCCAAGATCGGTTTATTTTGTTTGTTGCTCAAAATGCGATAATAATTCTCAAGATGGATCGAAAGTGAATGCTTGAATTTATAATTGCATTGTCCATTTACAATCTTGCTGAGACTAAATACTTTGATGCCAGAGCACTTGCTAACCTATCGTACAAGTTGAAATATGCTCTTCGTTCAAAATGTTCATGAAAATTGTAGCTGTTGAGCTGAGCTTCTCATATTGTTTTCCAACTCTGTACAGCCTTTTAGAACAGAGTAGATGACATACCATTGCAATTTTGTTGCAGGACAAACTGTTGACATTGAAGAAGACGAAGATCAGCAAGAATTTGATTGGGAAATTGAGCAAACTCCCTATGTGGAATTGGAAGGAAATGTTCTAAGCCAGACTTGTTTCTACGGCTTTGGAAACCTGAGAACTGGAGTCTTCAGGAGACTGCAGGCAAGCTTTTAAGCATGTAGCGCTTCTGCCAACCTAACGGATCGTGTTCACTGTTTGTATCAGTTTGTGTGTTGTAGCCATTATAAGCTGGAGCTTGCAGCTTTAATCTGAGAAGACACGATTAGAGGGAACTGTCTCAGGTGTGTGAAGTAGATGTTCTAATGGATCAGGTCCTGTTGATCTGTACAATCTTTCAGCATCTGGACAGAATTATTATCAGTTTTTATAAGAGAAGCAGAGTCATGATGTCTGAAATGTTTTGGGATTTGCATTGGCACATTAATTAACTGGTAAATTTCTAGCATTAATACTCACCTTAATTAGATAATTTGATTTGAGTTATAATGTAAGTCAAATAAATGAGCAAAATTTGGATGCTAGGAGAAAGTGAGGACTGCAGATGCTGGAGGTCAGAGCTGAACAATGCCTTGCTGGAAAAGTGCAGCATGTCAGGCAGCATCCAAAGAGCAGGACAATCGACATTTCGGGCATAAGCCCTTCTTCAGGAATGAGGAAGGTGTGCCAAGCAGGCTAAGATAAAAGGTAGGGAGGAGGGACTTGGGGAATGCGATAGGTGGAAGGAGGTTAAGGTGAGGGTGATAGGGCAGAGAGGGGGTGGGGGCAGAGACGTTGGGAAGAAGATTGCAGGTCAAGAAGGTGGTGCTGAGTCCGAGGGTTGGGACTGAGAAAAGGTGGGGGGAGAGGAAATGAGGAAGGTGGAGAGATCTGCATTCATCCCTTGTGGTTGGAGGGTTCCTAAGTGGAAGATGAGGCGCTCTTCCTCTAGGCGTCGTGTTGCCATGGTCTGGCGATGGAGGAGGCCAAGGACCTGCATGTCCTTGGCAGAGTGGGAGGGGGAGTTAAAATGTTCAGCCACGGGGCGGTTGGGTTGGTTGGTGCGAGTGTCCCAGAGGTGTTCTCTGAAACATTCCGCAAGTAGGCGGCCTGTCTCCCCAATGTAGAGGAGGCCACATCGGGTGCAGCGGATGCAGTAAATGATGTGTGTGGCGGTGCAGGTGAATTTGTGACGGATATGGAAGGATCCCTTGGGGCCTTGGGGGGAGGTGTGCGCGCAAGTTTTGCATTTCTTGTGGTTGCAGGGAAGGTGCCGGGAGTGGAGGTTGGCTTGGTGGGGGGGGTGTGGACCTGACGAGGGAGTGGTCTTTTCGGAATGCTGATAGGGGAGGGGAGGGAAATTTGGATGCTGCAGTCTGGGCATATGCCTGAAGATGGATCATCAGTCAACCAGAATATTCTTAATATGTATGCTTCACAAGACATTTTTTTTCATATAATTATCAATATTAATTTAAAGTTTTGAAATATTATTAATTTTGAGTGTTTTGAGGTAGTCATGTTATTCTCAATGAGTGTGAGAAATGCCAGTGTGTCAATTGCATTCTTGTAACTTTGGTTGTGAATGAAATTTAATAAGTTGTTCAGCTGGCAGTCATTGAGCATCTGGCTGAGAGACTATTTTTGTCAATGGTAATGATCACTTTTCAGTGAAATACCCTGGTTTGACGTCAGTTAATTCCCTCCATCTGTTCTTATTGACAGTTAAAAATATTGATGCAAATGACTTGTGCCTGTGGAGCAGAGTAAGTGGGGAGCAGAGAGTGAATGGAAAATGAAGCCCAGAGGGAGTGAGATGCAGGAGGAAGAGAGAAATGCCTCCGGGTAGCAGAACAGAGTGCAGAAGTACAGTGTTACAGATGCACAGAGAAAGATCAGAATTAACATTTGAGGGTTCTGTTCAGAAGTCTAATAAGAGCAGGGAAGAAGCTGTTCTTGAATCTGTTCATGTGTATTGAAACTTTTATATCTTCTATCCGAAGGAAGAGAGTATAATCAGGTGGGAGGGACTCTTGATTATGTTGGTCTCTTGTCTGAGGCAGCGGGAAGTATGGACTGAGTGAACAGATGGAAGGCCGGTTTGCGTGATGGACTGGCCTGTGTTCACTACTCTGTGTAGGTTCTTGTGGTCTTGAGAGCAGCAATTTCCATGCCACTGTGATGTTTCCAGATAGGATGGAGTCCCCAGCTGTACCCTTTCATCCTGTGCAGACCAGCTGGCGGGAGAATTTGTAGACATCTTTAGCCTCTCCTTACTGCTAATTAGTTGGTTGAATATTTTTGAAATCATCAGAATGCAGATATGCCTCCCATTCTGACATTTGCATATTTCTATTTCGATTAAAAGCAAACCTTGGAACAGTTAAAATAGTTGGTGATATTTCTCAATTTCAGATGTGTTACAATGACTAGCATTTTTTAACAGCCATGTTTTGCTTGTCTCTGTCTCGTATGCAGCCTTCACCTTTTGCTTGCTGTCTCCAATAGACAGAAGCACACAAACCTCAAAAGTGGTATGTGTTTGAAATGTTTGTATATGTATTTGTGAACAAGACACACAATAAGTAAATGATATTAATATGTGATAGACGTTGTAGTGACAATCTCCACCACATGGGGGAGCCAGCACTCACATGGCTTGAAGTGAACAAGTTACAGTCAGACTCCAGGGTCAAGATAGAGGACATGACAGCAGAAGAGATCATATGGGATTTGGATTTTGAGGGGGCTTTTTGAAGATCAGCGTAAAAAGGCAATAGTTAATCCAACCTGACTAATGCAGAGCACACAACCCTGCTGTGCGATGGGTGCAGAATCACCTGGATTCTGTAAGACATGGATTGGGATATAGGATTGAGCAGATTGTACAAGACCATAGTTGTCGCTTTTTTGTGCACGAAGGAGAAATTGAGAGTTTGCTGGGTAACTGGTGGAGGTAATCAATGATCTGTATTTAAGGCTGAGATGGATTTTGTTTAGAAGAAGAGACAAGGGAATAGCAGAGCTCTGGAGAAATCTGTTTGTGCAGGATGTGGTTGAGGATGAGGGGTGGTTTGAAAGGAGCAATGTTTAATCTTGGAGAGGGTCTGGGATTGGGAACCCATCTCTGGGCCAAGCAAGATGCTTGGACTTTGTGCCGCTGGATTCCGTCTGCATCCCAAAAAGAGTTCCAACCAGAGTTAAATTGAAGAGTTATTGATGAGAACCAACTGACGCAAAGTGGAATTTTAACAGAATGCTTCCTTCTAAGCCGTCCAAATGCAGTGTTGGAGACCAGAGGGAGCTGCAAAGGAGTGAGCATGGGGACATAGCAATGGCCAAGTAAGACATTCAGTTGTATCAACCACTAAAATTCTCAAAGAAAGAATGAAACTGGCAACTGGGCAACGATGGCAAACTCTGCTCTGTCAGTCCTGCAGAGTGCTCCATCATCTGGGGACTCGTGCCAAAACTCGGAGAGTTGTTTTACAGACTGATTAGTAACCTGTTACAGTCATACTCACTGGTACCTTCCATGCAATGCCGCAGACAACACCATCACTATCTCTGAGTATGTCCTGTCACACTGGCACATTTGTATGCAGTCTGGAGGGAGTTGCCCTGGGTGGGTAGTCAACATTTGCTCTGGACCACATGAAGTTTCATTGCATCAGGTCAAACATGGGCAGTAAAGCATCCTGTTGGTTATCACACTTAGCTGATTAATCTGTACTTCTCCATGTTGGACAGGACTTGGAGGAAGCATTGAGGATGGCAAGAGGTCTGAATGTACTGGGGTGGGGTGGGGTGGATTTGAATGTCCACCATCAAGTGTCTCCACAGCAACACAACTGATCAATGGTTGAGTCTTGACGGACATAGCTTCTATCCTGGGACTGCATCGGGTGATGAGAGAATCAACATTGGGAAAAATTTAACTCCTCTCATGCATCTACAGCAGTCAGACTGATTGGGATCTATCCATTAACATCAGTAAGAGAGATTACTGTGCAGTCATTATGGAAACAAGTCCTGCCTTCCCATTCCATGTGTGGCACTATCACCGTGCTTACTGGGATAGACTTCAGACAGGTCAAGCATCTCAAGAATGGGCATCCATGAGACTCTGTGAACCACCAGCAGCAGAATTGTGCTTCAGCACAGTCTGCAGCCTCATGGCCCAGCATATTCCCCATTCTATCACTTACCATCAGGCTAGGGGATCAATATTGGTTCAAAGAAGTGTACAGGAAGGCATGCCAGGAGCTGCACCAGGCATCCCTCAAACTGAAGTGTCAACCTGGTAAAGCTACTAAACGGGATTACTTGTGCGCCATACAGCAAGCGATGGAAAGAGTTAAGTGACTCCACAACCAATCTGCTGTCCTGCCACATCCAGTCGTGATTGGTGGTGCTCAAGGAAACAGCTCTCTAGAGGAAGAGACTCCATAATTCTGCTCTTCCTGATTGATAGGATGTCCAGCAGATCAGTGTAAAAGAGAGACTTTGGAAACCGGGGTTTCAATCAGACCACTCATTACTTTGGTCCAAATAGGGACAAAAGAACTTAGTGAGGTGAGGGTCCCCTGCCATTGACATCAAAGCAGCTTTCGACAAAGTGTGATACCAAGGACTTCTAGGAAAACTGTATAGAGTCAGTGCGAATTGGGGGCGGTGGAATCTCTCCACTGGTTGGAGTCACTCCTAGTCCACAGAAAGATGGTCATGGTGATTGGAGCTCAGTTATCTCCTTTTCTAGGACATCGCTGGAGAAAGCTTGCAATGGAGCAAGACAGAAGAAACTAGACAGGGGACACGGGGAAATGGGTTTGTGATGGTTGTGGGTAAGGACAGGGCATGATGCAAGAACCCATGAACAGCAGTCTGTGGTAGAAGAGACAGTGATGTTGGAAGGTAAAAGGAGATGATAAGTGAATAGCAAAAGAAACAGATGAAAGGCTGGCTTGTGACTGGGACGAACAGTAGCTGCTGCATGCGAGAAACAACTGAGGTTATGATCTGAAATTGTTGAACTCAGTGTTGGGTCCATTCAGCTGGAAAATGATTAATCTAAGTCAGGAGAGCTGCTGTTCTTTGAACTAATGTTAAGCTCTATTGAAATAGTGCAGGAGGCAGAGGCCAGAGTGTGAGTGGGTGAAGAATTAAAATGACAGGCAGCCAGAAGCTTAGGTTCAAGCTTTGTTCCGCAAAGCAGTCATTCAGATGGTGTGTTTGATCTCCCCAGTGTACAGCTGAGTGCATTATGAGCAAGAAATACAGTTGACTCTATTGAAAGAAGTACAAATAAATCACAGATTAAACTGGGAGGAGTGTTCAGAATCTAAAGTGGATCATACAGCGCAGAAGAGAGCCTTCAGCCCCATCAACTCTGTAAATCTCCAGTACTCCTAACTTCCATGGCCCATAGCTATGCCCCTCCTAATCTTATTTGCCTCTGTAAGGTTCCCCTTCAACCTTCTCTGCTCCAAAGGAACCAACCCTAGCAAATCCTGCACCTACACCCCAACTCAAAACAGTTGTGAAATACTCATTTAATACTCTACTAATGTCCTCCAGCTCCACGTGCAGATTGTCCCCCTGATTCCTAATGGGCCCTCCTATTTCCCTGGTTATCCTTTTCCCCTTAAAAAAAACTTGTAGAATACCTTGGGATTTTCCCTGATCTTGCTCACCGCTGTTTTTTTCCTCATGACCCCCCCCCTCCTTTGCTCTTCTAATTGTTTTCTTAAGATTTACCCTGCACTTTCTGAACCTGATGATTTGCACCCTTTGTACCTATTGTACTCTTTTTTTTCTTCTTTTTTATCCAGCCCTGAATGTTCCTGGTCATTCAGTGTCCTCGGGGCTTATTGCTCCTACATTTGACCCTAAGGAGAATATATTGGACCTGCGTGCTCCTGAATTCATTTGTGAAGTCTTCCCACTCTTCTGCTGTAAATGTACCTTTTCCGCTTCCCTTTGGCCACATCCTGTTTTATTTCAACAAAATCGCTCCCCCGTGTTCTCCGCCCTCCCCCACCCCACAAAGTCAGAAATGCGCATGTGTAGGCCATCTTTCTGTTTTACCTCAATCAATTTAAAATGTACCGTATATAATAGTCATTATCACTAAAATTCTCTTAGATTGTCCCCTCAAATCAGTCCGGCTTTGTTCCCAGAAATAGGCCAGGGATTACTCCCTTAATTGTCAGTCTCCTGAGATGTCCACAATGCAGTCACTTGGAGCTGGCAGTTTGATTGATGTGGTCTAGGGCATGGGCATCGGTGCATTTCCTGCTGGATTTGAGGCAAGAAGATGAGGAAACACTGCTGAACATTTTATGTGAAGGCCAGGCTGAGTTGAAATCCTAATGAATTTATATCAAATATTTTGTTTTATTTGTGAAGTTTGTGATTTTTCTTCATAGAATGACTTTTAAGGTCAGGCTATAACATTCAGATCTTTCATTTTCATTTGAGCAGTACCAAGTATTGTGCAGATGAAAATGCTAATACAGTGTCGACTAATTGATGATCTGTTTCAGGAAGGCCTACTTAATTGTTTATAGCCTTAAGCTAAATATGTTCTTTTTTTAATATAATAAGTTCCAGTTAATTAATTGCTTTAGGCTATAGATTAAAGTGAATAATATCAGGGGATTAACTGAAGAGCAAGTTGAAGACATTTGTGTGAAGTATTGTGACTATTTGAGAACTGGAAATCTTGGAATGAAAATGTTTTAATACAGACCCAGTTATACTTGCAGCACAACAGTTATGAAAAAGAGGAAAGAAAAGCCTGCATTTCTAAAGTGCCTTTTACAACCTTGGATGACTCAAATGATTGAAGCTGACTTACTGTTGAGGTATCTGAATACATGGTGGTTTTGCACAATGTGCAGCATGACTGAAGTTACTGACTTGCAAATGCAGGAGCAAAGCTTATTAGTCCAGACCTTAAACGGAGTGCAGCATTCGTGTGTTTGATGTTTGTTGTTGGTAGCATCGTGAAGACATGCTTATCGATATGTTGAATGTTAATTTTCAACTAATTGCTGAGAAGCAGGAATTGGACCCTTTTGAAATAGGGCACAGTGTTTGAAACTGGCTAAAATGATTTAAAGTGCGTCAAAATGTATATTTCTGTGCATTGCATATTCCAACTGTGTGGAGAGTAGACAGCATGTCTACATAATCCATCGGAGGGAATGGCACACTCCTAGGGTTTCTGAACAATCTTCCTTCCTGTGTCCTATCAGCAAGACACCGAGGAACCTGCCTGCAGTGCTCAGCAGCTAAAGACAAACCATTCAAAGGTTAATTGCCTGGGCAATAAGTCCTTGATTTTTAAGCTACTGCTCCAGACAAACTAATGGGGATTTAATTAGAATCTTCAGTTGGGTTTTAATTACTGGCTGGTGGATAGAGATCACTTAACCAGTTCAAGTCTCTAATGTGCTTTAAGCACATGGGCTTCTGAGAAGGTCTTGTTCTTGCTGTCTGTCTCACCCCTCTTTCCCACTATGAGCAAGCTTGGACCCTTGTTTATTCATTTCTCTCCATTCTGCAGCTGACAGAAAGAAAGAAATCAATTCCACAGCAGCAACCCCACACAGATCGAAAACCCAGCTCCGGCTATTGAACACCTCAGCACTGAAAATAAGACCAACGGCTTCTGCCTGCAGCTGAACTGTGACTTCCTTTCAGTTCTGTGGACTCCGATTTGGTTCATCCCCCCCTGTCCGTTCTAATCTGTGTTTGTATGTGTAGTTGGACTGTGTAGAAGATGGAATGTATTCTACTACTTGGATCAGTTTAAGTCTAAATAGGAGTAGTCTCGTACTTGGCCAAAAGGAAGAATGCCTATTTGGTTTATCCTTTTACAATCATGTGTCCAAACAACTAAGTACATGTAACCTTTTCAAATAAAAGTAACCTGTTACAGTCAATCAAGGAGAACCAGGAAGAGTCAACCCCTTGCACCTACTTTTTACAGTAAAATGGTGACATTTTATTCCAGCATGACAAAATATTAGCCATTGCTGTGGGTAGCATGTTGCCCAGGTCTGCCTTTAACCCGCAGTGGGTACAGCTTTCTCTGAATGTACAATGGCTGCAAGCCCTCTTGAAGTCTAGCACTACATGTGGTGATCTCTGTAGTCAATCAGTCTGAACCAGTGCAAATGATTACTCATCTTGTTGTGTCCACCTTTTAGTACAAAATGAGGGCATCCACCTGAGTTACAAAAGCATCATTTTTGCAAAAATAGAATGCTGGCTGACATCAGAAATACAGATGTGGATTGCATGCTGACTAATTGACATGGAAACATATTTTTCTTGTACTATTTGCTGCGGTAATAAAATGGACTCTGCTGCAGGATTCTTATGCATTCTGTTAGTATTGCTCAGGCTGCTTCAGAGTTTCATGGAACAAAATAATCTTGTCACAGAACTGAGACATTTTCTGGAGGTCAAGTGCTTTCAATAGTGTTCAAGTGTAGTCTATTCAGCTAATGTTTGCAGTATGTGTTGCTTAGAAATGATCTCCTTTGATGAAGAGGTGCTTGTTTATAATTTGTCAACTTGGTACAAATAAATCTGGGAGGTTGCAGTGTAGTGCAATTAATCTGCCATGGTTGCTATGTGACCCGGTCTTCATGTGGTGCTAGTACTGCTCCCAATGTGGAGCCAATGATAATGTAAAGGTTTTATTTAATGGTGCTTCATTGTGGAATGATGAACAAATGAGCAACATGTTGTTTGATTACCATATTGCCAAGCTTAGTTTGGGTTTGTCATCACCAGGATGAACTCACTGATGTGATTGACCTGGAGGAACCAGACAGCACTACAATGGTTGAACGTCGGCAGAAACGGTTAGCTGCTGAAGAGGCCAAGTTTGATTCCGATCATTATCTGTAAGTGAAAATTGTGAGCTTAAACTGAGAGCTGCAGTTTTGTTGTTAAAGCATTTAAACCATGTCTGATTTTAAAGTTGTCAAGTAGAACCAACTTCACTTTTCTAGTCTCTCTCTCTCTTCGCACATGCACTCTCTTTTTACATACTTTCTGTCTGTCCTTTTTTTTCTTTTTTGACTTCTTCTGTCCCTGTCTTGAAACGTACCTTGATTTAAAATTATATTTTTATATGTTGTCTCTGCCCTCTCCGTACTTCGTATACTGCTCACTTTCTCAAGTACTTTTTCTCCCTCTTATTATTGTACTCTTAATGTTACAGCCCTTGTGTAGATTTGTGTGAAAACATGCATGCGTTCTGGCTGCACTGAGGGTTATCCGAATGTATGGTCTCAATAGTAAATATTCCTTTACGCTAGTTCTCTGAGATGCCAAGCAGCTGTAAAATACTTGGATACAAATTTAGTTGTCCGAACTTAGTTGTCAGGTGAATTGGTCATGCTAAATTGCCCGTAGTGTTAGGTAAGGTGTAGATGTAGATGTTGGGGTATGGGTGGGTTACGCTTCGGCGGGGCGGTGTGGACTTGTTGGGCTGAAGGGCCTGTTTCCACACTGTAAGTAATCTAATCTAATCTAAAAAAAACTTTTTTTAAAAAAACAAGGATCTTCTGTTCTCTCTGGAGATTTGTTGTGATTTTCACCTTCTTCAGTCAGGATCAACTGCAACCAGAATGGGTGTATACATTGGGTTCAATCAGAGTTTAAGACAGGATAAAATACCCTAGGTATACAACAGAATCATATGACCATGAATACTGATCCAGGTCAGCCGGTGCCATGAGCAAACTGCACTTTTTCTTTGGAACCTCATGTCTGCAGAGCTTCTGACTACCCAAGAGTGTTAGCCTGGATCTGCCCTGCATACATGAGGTATAATTAGTTTGTTAAAAAGTAAGACTAATTATGGCACAATTCTGCACTGTAAAACTTTTCTGAAGCACATTCCTGCTTCTCTTAGAGAAGTGAACAATACAGAGTTGTTTAGGGTTAGGTAGTCACAAAAATGTATTCACTTTATTGTAACCATTTATCAGACTTGCTCATTGAGAATAGATGGCTGTATAAAGTCTTTCCATATTCTGTGGAGTTTACTTTAGTAGTCACCCAGGTAATGGATTGCACAGCAATCCAACCCTCTGTTTAAATCACAAAACAAGAGTATAGAAAAACCACCCACAGTTTTTTTTTTATTCTCAAGTCTAGCAAGCTCAATCATGTGTTGACAGAATGTTGAAGTTCCATGAAACTGCTATCTTGTTAATTTACTGTTGTAGTGCCATGCAGATGTACAGCACGGAAACAAATTTGCCCCTGAGGTCCATTTTAAATCTTTTCCCTCTCACCTTAAACCTGTATCCTCTTGTTTTGGACTCCCCTACCCTGGGGAAAAGGCCTTGACAATTCACCCTATCCATTACCCTTCAGTCCAACTTGTACATGATGGCCAGATATCTTAAGTTTAATCTAGTTCCGTTTACCAGCATTTTGGCCATATCCCTTCAAATCCTTCCGATTCATATACCCATCCAGATGCCTTTTTAAATATTGTAATTTTGCCAGCTTCCACCACTTCCTCTGGTGGTTCATTTCATACACGTACCACCCTCTGCATGAAAAAGTTACCCCTTAGCCTACAAAGGACTGTTACACTTTACCCTGAAAATTCCCCTGTTACTCTTGAGTTATGTCTTAATGACCAACATGGCGGCACGGTGGCTCAGTGGTTAGCACTGCTGCTTAACAGCGCCAGGGACCTGGGTTCAATTCCTGCCTGGGGCTACTGTCTGTGTGGTGTTTGCACATTCTCCCTGTGTCTGCGTGGGTTTTCTCCAGATGCTCCGGTTCCCTCCGACAGTCCAAAGATGTGCAGGTTAGGTGAATTGGCCATGCTAACTTGCCCGTAGTGTTTGGTGCATTAGTCAGGGGTGAATGTAGAGGGATGGATTGCTCTTCAGAGCGTCGGTGTGGACTTGTTGGGCCGAAGGGCCTGTTTCCACACTGTAGGCAATTTAATTTTTAAAAAAATTTGTTAAATGAGATTGTGTAACTGGAAACCCATTTGTATAAAAATGCTTTGACTCTTTTTAACTGAAATATATTTCTGTGCATTGTTCACAAAATAGTCATATACAATCCCTACAATGTGGAAGCAGACAATTTGGCCCACTGGGTCCAGGCTGACATTCCAAAGAGCATCCCACTCTATCCCTATAACCCTGCATTTTCCCATAGCTAATACACCTATCCTTCACATTCCTGGACACTGGGCAACTTAGCATGGCTAATCCACCTAACCTGCACATTTTTGGACTGTGGAAGGGAACTGGAGCACCCGGAGGAAACCCATGCAGATACGGTAAGAATGTGTAAACTCCACAGAAGCAGTCACCCACGGGTGGAACCGAACTGGGGTCCCTGGCGCTGTGAGGCAGCAGTGCGAACCACTGAGCCAGCTTACTGCCTGAAGGGAGTGGAGAATGTCGGCATTGTTTTAAAAATCAAACCTATTTTCCTAATGGGTTTAGTCAGTTAATTGTACTAAAATAATCTTGTGACAAATAAATAACAGAATCTTGAGTTGAGGGGCGGGGAAAAGTGTTCCGAATGTTTTAATTCTTTAGTCAGGTTGGGTTTGCTGGTAAAGAAATACCGTTAAGATGCTGTGACTGTCTTTGACCTTCAGTGCTGACTTATTTGAGGATGACACCATTCAGGACTTGCTGAAGTATAAACCTTGGTGGGCAGGCATGCCAAAGAGAAAAGAAGCAAGGAAAACCCAGAGTGAACAACATTTGATGGAGGAGACAGAAAGTCGATTTGGTGAGTGAGTGGACGATGATTACTGTCATCTAACTGACAAACTGATCACTATGTCTTGATAATCATAAAATCCCTATAGGCCAAACAAGTCCACATTGATTCTCCAAAGAGTAACCCACCCAGACCCATTCTCCTACCCTGTTACTCTCCCTTTACCCCTGACTAATGCACCGAACCTATACATCCCTGAACACTATGGGGCAATTTAGCATGGCCAATACACCTAACCTGCACATCTTTGGATTGTGGGAGGAAACCAGAGCACCCAGAGCAAACCCCAGCCGACATGGGGGAGAATGTGCAAACCTCACACAGACAGTGTCGCCTAAGACTGGAATCGAACCTGGGACCCTGGTGCTGTGAGGCATCCGTGCTAACCACTGAGCCACCCTGCCGCCCAATATTTATTTACTTCCTTTTGTATGACACAACATTTGCTCTGGTAGAGGTTCAACTTGATTAGCATCCAAACAATAGGTCAGAAATTATGGAGTAAGCTCACTCTAAATATGTGTAAACCCACATCAAAAACATTCAGTTACAAATGTCACTCGAAACAATTTGTTGCAGCACCCAGTTAAGCATATTGATCAATCCCAAAATTATATCCATCAAAATTGCATCATTAGTTTTGAAATCTTGGCACGTCAAATTGTAATTAATTACTCTTAATAGAAATGCTACTGAGCAAAGTGATCATTTCAAGCCCTAGGCTGTAACCTTCCTTGTGAAATGGCTTACAACATTATACAACAGATGGTTTTGAAGTAAGCAATCTGTTACATATGTACTGCTGATTTATTTCTCTAATTATTGAATCTCTCCTTCCAAGAAAATCTCTTAAATAGGCTGTGATGATTGCAGAAAAAAAAAAGTTGCATTATTGTAGTAACATCCGCTGTTTTATCCCTGTGAAAGGATTTAAATTACTTAAGAGTTGGAGAATGGAATATCAACTAGGATTAACACAGAACAAAGAAAATTACAGCACAGGAACAGGTCCTTTGGCCTTCCAAGCCTGTGTCGATCCAGATCCTCTATCTAAATCTGCTGCCTATTTTCTAAGGATCTGTATCCCTTTTCTCCCTGCTCACTCATGTATCTGTCTAGATACATCTTAAATGGTGCAAATGTTCCCTCCCATCTCTACACCTCCACTGGCAACGTGTTCCAGGCACGCACCACCCTCCATGTGAAGAACTATCCACACATATCTCCCCTAAACTTTTCCCCTCTCACTTTGAACTAGTGACCCCTAGTAATGGAGCATTCCACTCTGGAGGGGGGAGTGGAGGGGCAGCGAAAAGCTTCTTGCTATCCATCCTGCCTACACCTCTCATGATTTTGTCAGTCTCAATCAGATCACCCCTCAACCTCTGTCTTTCCAATGAAAGTAATCCTAATCCATTCAATCTGTCCTCATAGCTGGCACCCTCCATACCAGGTAACGTCCTAGTGAACTTCCTCTGCACCCTCTCAAAAGGTCACAAATCAATCTGTTTTGTGTTTTAAAGCATTCATCGCAAAGTCTTTTATTAACAGTTTGCAAATTGGTGAGTGAAATAGATACAAATGAACATATGTTAGACATTTTGTAATGAAAGACATAAGAGAAAGCCTTTTGAGAATTTTGATTTTAAACTAGTGGCATATGATTTCTCACTTATTTTTGTAAATGGGTTTAGAAATTGATTATGTTGATTTCCCCCCCCCCCAGCCTCCTCAAATCATTAGATTTAAACAACTGAATACCTCCTGGAGGTGTTAATGGAATTTTCTTTGCACTGAGGGGTTATGACTGGAGAGAGAAATCTTCAAATCTTTAGCTGAATTGAGGATCTTTTTAATTCAAAAGCTTTGGGCAAGTAACCTAACTAGGCTAGTTTGTTTTTGTTTCTTTGTTTTTGAAACCAAACTTGAGGCCTTGAGTTTGTGTTTCAGTAAAAGAATGCCATGTTAAGTTAAAAACAAACAAAATTTGATCTATCAAGCCAGATTCAAGTGTAGTCTCTTTTAGAAACTGGAGATTTTTCAGAGTTATAAAGGAAAATGTTCCCCCAGTGGAACCATACAGTTTATGAAACTTCAAAACCAGGCGTGTTTGGTTACAACTCTGAAGAGTTTTAGAAGACTCAGAGTCTAAGCTCTCAATTTTGATTGTGGAAAAGGCCTCACAGCTCATAGACCAGAATTAAAAAGAAGCAGTTAAGGTAAACCTACAGATGTGATAGGAACGAATTTCTCTGGATTTTTGAGTAACGGTAATATGATGGTGGGTATGGGGAGTTGATGGAATTTTGTTCGGCCAAGTGCTTTTAAATCTTTCAGCTCTTCAACTGTATATACTAATTTATTTTATTTACTTTTTGTCATAAACTTCTTTCTTATCATTAAAACTAAGTTTTCAGCCTCGTATGCTAATCTTTCAGTGAAAATTCTCAAAGGAACAAATTGTGATCAATCAAGTCAGATTTCATTCTGGGATTTTATTTTTTTCAATAATAACATCGGTGGGGTGAAGAGCAGTTTAACATTGGCATGTTTGTCCACATCATTGCAAGTTACTGGCATTTTGGCTTTACATTTAGATAGTTATTTGATGACAGTGGCTAGCAATGTATTAAAGTTACTTCTTTCTCCAAGCATATAACTTCAAACATAACTGCAATTCTGAAAAGTAAGCTACACATATAAATTGAGGGTTTTTAAAGAAGCAAAATTTGTGAACTGGACAAAACTGCACTCCTTTTTGCTCATTGAGAAGTCCACGCAGTAATAAATCAACAACAGCTTGTGTTGAAGGCACTATGTATAAAATCATAGAACCCCTACAGTGTGGAAACAGGCCATTAGGCCCAACAAGTCCACACCGACTCTCCAAAGAGTAAACCACCCAAACCCATTTCCCCTACCCTATATTTACCCCTGACTAATGCACCTAACCTGTACATCCGTGAACGCTATAGGCAATTTAGCATGGCCAATTCACCTGACCTGCACACCTTTGGATTGTGGGAGGAAATTGGAGCACCCGGAGGAAACCCACACAGACACAGGGAGAATGTACAAACTCCATGCAGGCAGTTGCCCAAGGCTGGAATCGAACCCAGGTCCCTGGCGCTGTGCAGCAGCAGTGCTAACCACTGAGCCACCATGCCGCCGTGTAATTGTAACAAATAGTCCCAAGGCACTTTACCAAATTCTGTTTGCAACTCACGGAAGGTAATAACATAGATGCCTGTAAGTTTGCTTTGGTGATGGTGGTGGTGGGGTGGGGTGGGGTGGGGGGGGGGGGGGGGGGAGTGGAAGAAAGGTGATCAAAGTGGCTTCTGTAATGCATCTTGATGGCTGTGTTTACTGTTGTGCAAATGAATGGTGATGGCTTTATTTTTTTAAGCTGTCATGAATTTGCAAGAATTGGTCTTGATGTTAAGCTCAGCATTGTACAAGTTGGGATTCCATTCAGCAGCCGTTTACAAAGCACAGGCTGTTGTGGCTGAACTAACTGTTCAATGTGTGTATTAGGTTTGCTTTTTTTTGAAAAAGCTGATTTTTTTGGTTGAGTATGTGAGTGGAGTAAACATGGCTGGGTTCAGTAAATTGAATTCACTGCTGCAAAAGAGATGACATTCCACTGCAGCAGAATCTTAAGGATGTCTGTCGCCTACACTTCATTGCTGGTGAACCAGGGAAGAATCTCATATTTCTTTGTTAATGTTCTGAGCTACGCTATCTTGAAATAATTCGACAGGCATGCAGCAGCTGGTGAAGTTCTAAGTGCTTGAGCTGACATGCATTACTCTGAGTAAATTGTTTAAGATCTGAATAAACTGCAGCCTTTTCAGAGCACAGTTATCCTTCACAGTTGCTGCCTGCTGGAGACCAAATGTTGTCTAAGTCATTTCAAAGGACTGTTTCTGCTGGATGTCTGAGGGAAATGCACACGATCTGTCAGGCTTGAGCCTGACGTGCTTCCTTTGACTGAGCAGATCTGCTCCTGTAGATTCAGTACAAAGACTTGATACTTTTGCATGGATACTTCTAAGTGGATTCCTGTCGTAGTGGTATTGTCGCACCTCACTGGGGTCGAGCACTAGATAGAGAGCCCTGTTACTCCTTCCTGGAGTCATCTTGAAATGGTGCCAGCTCATGGCAACTTGTACACAATTTACTGTATTTTCATAAATACATGTAACAATAAATTACTGAAACTTTATATAATCTTTCATTTTAGTATGTACAAGTTCCCAATTTATGTGTTGGTGTAGACCAGTTTTCTCTACTTGACAAGAATTGCTATTTCTTAAAATAGATTCTTGCTACAAGAATTACAAACTATTGCCATGTGATTCTAGGTTAAAACTCTAGGCCTGTTATAAAACTCCCCTGAAACACATACACAAACATGAATAAACATTGGTGTTATGTATAAAGGTAAAAGGAAAACTAAGCAGACAGTTTAATAGCCCTTGTCCCTGGGTTCCCTGAGATGATCCTGCTGTTTCCCAGGTCTTGCTGATCTTCAACCTTTCTTCTCCAGGTCCTTTTTTTCACGTCCTTTTCAGGGGACACTGAGAAACTGCGTCACCAATCATAGTCTCTGATTTCTTATTTAAAAGTACCTTTTGAGCAAACTGTGGGAGAAGTTAGCTGGCTGGCCTTATTACTGTAGAGTTTAAAAATCACACTACACCAGGTTATAGTCCAACAGGTTTAATTGGAAGCACTAGCTTTTGGAGCACTGCTCCTTTATCAGGTGGTTCATCAGGTGACAGTATAAATCAGGTCATTCGGCCCATCAAATCCAGACTGACACTCTAAGGAGCATCCCACCCTCCTCTGGTATCCCTGTTACCCTGCGTTTCCCATAGCTAATCCACATTCCTGGATAATATGGGCAGTTTAGCATGGCCGATCCACTGAACTTAATCATGAAAATGGCAGCTAACTAATTAAAATCTCTTGTTCACTCTCCTGTTTCCTTTAACGGGTAAGTCCCACCTTTGATGCAGTGTCGTTCACTGTAATGTTTGATCTTTACTGCCTCAGACGACCCAAAGCTACTCCAGAATAATTCAGCATGCTCAATAATTACTGGCCTTGCCAGCAACTTACACTTCCTAAGAATGAATCTATCCAGGAGTCAAATGGAAGAAAAATGGAGTGCAGATAACTTTGCTGATATTTGTGTTTTGACTATGGGGCTTTTTTTCTTCCCAATACTCTCCAACTGTTGTAACTTCACATTCAGAAGTCCTGTGCTTTAAGTGGCTTTAGGTTTCTCCCAGGCAGTAGACTTTGAATGTTTTTCTTTGACTTCACTTTTGGGATGTGGTCCAGCTTTTATTGCCAGTCCCTAATTGCCCTTCAGAAGGTGGTGGTGAGCTGCCTTCTTGAGCCCCTGCATCTGGATGCTTTAGATAGACCCACTATGCCATAAGGGAGGGAATTCCTGGAGTTTAACCCAAGAAACAGCAATGTATTTCCAAGTCTATATACACTGTTGCTACTGAATTTCAGTGGTGGAGAGACTGAACATTTGTGGATATGCTGCCAATCAAGTAGGCTGCTTTGTCTTGGATGGTGTCAGGCTTCTTGAATGTTGCTGGAGCTGCATCCATTTAGGTAGGTAGGTAGGGTGTATTCCATCACACTTCTGACTTGCATCTTGTAGATGATGGACAGGCTGTGGGGAGTCAGGAGGTGTGTTACTCACCCATAGTACTCCTAGCAATGGCATTTATGTCGCACGAATGTTACTTTCCACTTATCAGCCCAAACTGGAATATTGTCCAGATCTTTTGCATTTGAACATGGATTGCTTTAGTATCTGAAGAGTTGCAAATGATGCTGAATATTGTGCAATCATTGGTGAAAATCCCTGCTTCTGACCTTAGAATACAGGGAAGGTTATTGATGAAGCACCTGAAGATGATTGGGTCTATAACCATATCCAGAGGACCTCCTGTAGAGATGTCTTGGACCACATAAACTGATCTCCAACAGTCATAACCATCGTTCTATATCATAGAATCCCTACAGTGTGGAAATAGGCCCTTTTGGCTCAATGAGTCCACACTGACCCTCTGAAGAGTGACCCTTCAAGACCCATTCCCCATCACTCTACATTCACCCCTGACTAATGCACCTAACCTACACATCAATGAATACTAGGGACAATTTAGCATGGCCAGTTCACCTAACCTGAACGTCTTTGGATTGTGAGAGAAAACCAGAGCACCCGGAGGAAACCCGTGCAGACATGGGGAGAATGTGCAAACTCCACACAGACAGTTGCCCTGGGCTGGAATCGAACCCGGGTCCCTGGCACTGTGAGGTTGCAGTGCTAGCCACTGTGCTGCTGTGTGTAGGGTATAACTCAAACCAGCAAAGAGTTTGCTCCATGATGCCCATTCACTTCAGTTTTGCAAGGACTCCTTGATGCCACATTCTATGAAATGCACTGTGGCTCTCACCTCACCTCTGCAATTCAGCTCTTTTGCCCGTGTTTGAGGTAAGGCTTTAATGAGGTCAGGAACTGAGTGGCCCTGGCGGAATCCAAACTGGACATCACTGAACAGGTTAGTGCTGAGCAGGTACTGCTTGACAGCACTGTTGATGACATTTTCCATCACTTTACTAATGATTGAGAGAAGTCTGATGGGGCAATAATTGACTGGTTAGGATGTGATCTACATTTTTTCATACAGGATATACCTGGGCAATTTTCCACATTGTTGAATAGATACCAGTGTTGGTACTGTACTGGAAGAGTTTGGCTTGGGGAGTGGCAAGTGCTGCAGCACAAGTCTTCAGTCCGATTGCTGGAATGCTGTTGGGGCCACAGCCTTTGGAGTATCCAGTGCCTCCAACTGTTTGATATCACGTGGAGTGAATTGAATAGGCGGAAGACTGTTCTCTGTAATTCTGGGGACCACTGGAAGACTCTGAGATGGTGCAACCTCTTGGCACTTCTGTTCGAAGATTGCTACAGCCTTAGCTTTTGCAGTGGTGTGCGACCCCATCATTTGAGGGTGAGGATCTTCTGTGGAGGTGCCGCCTCCAGTGAGTTTTGAATTGTCCACCACCATTCATGACTGGATGTGCCTGGACTACAGAACTTAGATTTGATCTGGTGGTTGTAGGATTGAGTAGCTCTATCATTTGCTGCATATGCTATTTGCCATGCAAGTAGTCCTGTTTGGTCACTTCACTAGGTTGAGACCTTATTTTTAGGTATGCCTGGTGCATTTTCCATTTAAACCAGGGTTGATACCCTGGCTCGATGGTAATGGGTGAGTGAATGATATGCTGGGCCATGAGGTTACAAATTATATTGGAGTACAGTTCTACTGCTGTTGATGGCCCACTGTACCTCATGGATGCTCAGTCTTGAGTTTCTGGATCCGTTCAAAGTCTGTGCCATTTAGCAGTCATTAGTGCTGCACAACATGATGGATTGTGAAGTGCAATGGGAGGTTCTGTTTATTTCCAGATCCATTCATATTGTACACGTTTCTGACTCTGATCTAGATGCCATAGTTTGCAGTGAGTTGAAGTTTTAAAAGGTTGCAAGAAAGGAGTGGCCAGGCGCCCATTGGAATAGTAGAGATAAATCTGATTCTAGCTTAGATACTTGAAGGTAACCTATAGCAACGGTACATGATAGAATGGTAATTGCATTAGAAATATGGGTTATTAGCCTTCTCCAATTAAGTAAGTCTTCATGAGAAGTTGTGCCTTACATTTAATAGAATTATATCTGATTTAGATTCATGGGTTCTCTAGGAAAAAAGAATTATATGTGTTTAATTTTTTCAGTAGCTGTGGTGTGACTGAGTACGTGAGATCTGAACAAATGATTTTAAACTGGAGAGCCTTGTACCTGGGTTGTTTTAGCCACTGAGAGATTTACGGTGTCTGTAATTACTAGACTAATCAAAAGGCATCGAATTGATGAAACCTTGCTTATGATGTAAAACAATTTGAGCTCAACTAAATTGATGCATTTATCCCCTGCTTTGCAAGTTTCGACTGAAATGCGAATCTCTCATGTATATTTTTGTCGGTTCGATTTGAAATGGCAAGGATTTATGAAAATTTGCTTTGTTAGCTCTGTACAAGCAAGCAGGAGGAGTGGAACAGTGGAAACCCTGAGCTTGTGGAACAGTTTGCATTAAAATGCTATGACTGAAGTGATGACATATCTGTGAACTTGTGCACAACAGCCAAAGAATGGGCACTGTCATAATCAAGTACATTATGGAATAAGCAGCTCCTTAGCGTTAAAATGATGATCCACCATTATTTCTAATATGATTACGGAAGCAGGTTCTTGGGGGTTAGTTTAAAAAGAAAATTCAGACTAGATGTCAGGAAACTCCTCATGTCGAGAGAGATTAACATTGTACTGGATCCCAAAAGTAATAGTCAGATGGGATATTTAATTCGTGATTGAATACTTTAGTGATAGAAATTAAATAATGATTTTGATGGGCTGTAATAAAATTGACTGACTTTCCTTCCCTTAATTCTCTTATTTAGATTAGATTAGATTGACTACAGTGTGGAAACACAGCATTCGGCCCAACAAGTCCACACCGACCCTCCGAAGAGTAACCCACCCAGACCCATTCCCACTATTTACCCCTGACTAATGTACCTAACACTATGGGCAATTTAGCATGGCCAATTCACTTGATCTGCACATCTTTGGACTGTGGGAGAAAACCGGAGCACCCAGAGAAAACCCACACAGACACAGGGAGAATGTGCAAACTCCACCCAGACAGTCACCCGAGGCTCGAATTGAACCCGCGTCCCTGGTGCTGTGAGGCAGCAGTGCTAACGACTGAGCCACCGTGCTGCCCACAATTATTTCCACAAAAAAAAAGTTTTTTGAATATGTTTTAATGATAATGTGAAACGGTGGGGGCTTTTAGAATCTGAACTGTGTTCTCTTGCAATAAGCAAAATAGCTCTCTTTGACTTGTCTCTGAGTAACAAAGTGAGTTAAGTATTCTTAAAACTTTGTATTGGGCCATTGTTATCGCAATTGAATGCAATCTAATATAACCAGAGGGATAAATATAAGGCAAAACCATTTGTTTACAAAAATGAATAGAGTGAAATGAAAGAGAACTTTGGTGCAGGTGGAAGGGAAAGTTGTCCCATTGAGTATCAGGTAAAGAAATATTTAACTAGGAGATGGTAGGTCCTTAAGTGGAGGAAAAAATGGATTGTATTGATGGACTAAATTTGAAATTTTAAAACGTAACTGTTGCTTGCAGCATTGATAATTAATCCTGGACCAAATAAGTTAAAAATCACACAACACCGGGCTATCGTCCAACAGGTTTATTTGGAAGCACTAGTTTTTGGAGCACTGCTCCATCATCAGGTGGTTGATGAAGGAGCAACGGTCCAAAAACTAGTGCTTCCAAATAAGCCTGTTGGACGAGAACCTGGTGTTGTGAGATTTTTAACTTGGTAACCCAGTCCAACACCAGCACCTCCAAATCATGGACCAAATAAAGAAGTCAAAATGCAAAAGTTTATATAATATATTCAAGGATGTGACGGAAACTTTTAAAAAGAACGTCAAAGCCATTCAGAATTAAAGCCAATGCTGGTGAAATTCAGCACGTCTGGCAGCATCTGTGGAGGGAGAAACAAAGTTTGTTTCAGAACTGAAGAGGCAGGAGAGTTATTTTTATTCACCTTGTGGGATGTGGGCATCACTGGCTGGCCAGCGTTTATTGCCCATCCCTAGTTGCCCTTGAGAAGGTGGTGGTGAGCTGTCTTCTTCAAATGCTGCAGTCCAAATGCTATACATAGCCACAGGGAAGGAATTCAATGATTTTTGACCCAGCGACAGTGAAAGAACGGTGATATGTCTCCAAGTCAGGATGATGGGTGGCTTGGAGGGGAGCTTGCAGGTGTTTTTTTTTACTTTAGTTAAAGGAGGAAGTGGAACAAGATGATAGAGAAAAACAGATACTGTGAGAGGTGGGCAGACCTTCAAGATTGGCATTCCTGATCCCAGCTGCTGTTGCTGTTGCTGTTGGATAATTCTGATCCCAGAATGAAATTGGCTTGATGGGGCATTTTGTTTTAAACATAGAATTCTTTCACTGAAGCATAAATGAATAATGCTGCATATTAGGTTTCAATAATAAAACAGCATCTATTACTCAAGAGAACTGTTTTAAAGTAAAATAAAACCAATCAAGCTATCTAAATATTTTAAATTTAGAGATTTCAAAAACTTAGCCAAACGAACGACCCAGTACCATCACTTAATTTTACTGTTGATCAAAATCCAGCGACATTTTCCTTTCCTAATTAACTTTGCAGGTTGACCTCTTAGAGTCATAGAGATGTACAATATGGAAACAGACCCTTTGGTCCAACCCATCTATGCCGACCAGATATCCCAACCCAGTCTAGTCCCACCTGCCAGCACCCGGCCCATATCCCTCCAAACCCTTCCTATTCATATACCCATCCAAATGCCTCTTAAATATTGCAATTGTACCAGCCTCCACCACTTCCTCTGGCAGCTTATTCCATACATGTACCACCTTCTGCATGAAAAGGTTGCCCCTTAGGTCTCTTATATCTTTCCCCTCTCACCCTAAACCTATGCACTTTAGTTTTGGACTCCTCGACCCCAGGGAAAAGACTTTGTCTATTTATCTTATCCATGCCCCTCATGATTTTGTAAACCTGTTTAAGGTCACCCCTCAGCCTGTGACACTTCTCTTCCAGTCCTGTGAGCTGTGAGACCTTTTTTCTCTTGGTCACTCTCTCAGCTGAGAGCTTTGACTTTTCAGTCTCTTAATCTGCAGAGTTCCACCAGAAGACTCCTGGTCTACATGTTTTCATAAACTGCAACCCTTAGGTTGAGGTAACCTATTCCTTTAACTTCTCTCAACAAATTTATTTCTCTTTGAGAAACCATTCTCCTATCTGATTTCAGTCGTGTCTCCTTTGAACTGAATCAAAAAGCTTTCCTGTCCCTGGAGTTTTCTAAGCTAAAAATCAGTCTTTGATTATTCTAAAGTCAACATATTTCAGTATTTTCTCTATCCCCATTGTAAAACCTCTCAATACAAATAAACTTCAATTAATCCTGCAGGAGCTCTCTAGTCATTTGTTCTTTGATTCAAACTGTTTTAATGTCATGGTTCCAAATAGACTGACCTAGTTGCTTATTTGCGACAAAAGCAGAAATTGCTGGGAAAACTCAGTAGGTCTGGCAGCATCTGTATAGAGAAAGCAGAATTTAATATTTCAGGTCCTGTGACCCTTCTGCAAACCAGACCTGAAGTTTCATTATCAATAAACCTAGAGAGTACAGGTCAGGTGAATTGGCCATGTTAAATTGCCCATAGTGTTAGGTGTATTTGTCAGAGGGAAATGGGTCTGGGTGGGTTACTCTTTAGAGGGTCGGTGTGGACTTGTTGGGCCAAAGGACCTGTTTCCATACTGTAGGGAATCTAATCATTTTTGGACTGTGGGAAGAAACTGGAGCACCCGGAGGAAACCCGCGCAGACACTGGGAGAATGTGCAAACTCCACACAGACAGTCGCCCGAGGCTGGAATCAAACCTGGGACCCTGGTGCTGTGAGGCAGCAGTGATAACCACTATGCTATCATGCCTCCCTATTCACCTCATTGGAAGCACTTCCAGTTGTTCTGTTTTTAGAGGAGAGAGTGCTGCAAGTATTGCCTATTACTAGATGCTGTACTTCTGGGAATGGGGCTAGACTCTAACAACAGTTGCGCTCTCTCAAGTGGCTGCCTCACACTCCTCCTCGTCTTCCTTTGTCATTCAATAGCAAGTAACTTGCCTCCTATCATCCCTCTACTGTTCACCCTCTCCATATCACAAAATTTGCGCTATATGACTCCTTTAACAGCACTTTATGAATCTGCAATCTATACCAACTAGAAGGGCAACAACAATGGATGAGTAAGAGTGCCATTCTCTGCAAGTCACCCTCCAAGTCACTCCCGATCCTAAATCATTTATATTATCATTACCCCTCTGTCGGTGGATCAAAAACTGGAACTGGCACCTTCCCAGCACTGTTTGGACTCCCACTGTAAGCATTACAGCAGTTCAAGAAAGCACCTCATTGGCACTTTCTCCGGGGCAGCAAATGTTGACCTTTCTAGCGATGCCGCATCCCACAGACATGTAAAGGAAAAGGTGGAAATTATGCATGTAGTTCCAAGACACACACAAGTTGGGATAGTAGGTCTACAAGGGAGTTCCTAGGAACAAGCCTGAGGTTCCATCATTCAGTGAGATCATGGCTGATCTGTGGCCGAACTCCATATAGCTGCCTTTGGCCTAAATCTCTTAATATCTTTGCCTAACAAAAATGTATTTATCACTGATTTAAACTCAGCAACTTATCCTGCATCCAGTGCCATTTGTGGAAGAAGGTTCCTAAACTCTACCACTCTGTGTATTGAAGCACTTCCTAATATCTGTCAGGGGTGGTCTGACCCAATCCTTAGACTGTGCCCCTGAATTCTGGAAACCCCAATCCCACATGCACGGTGTGCTGCTGCCTAGTCTCCTGAATGGGGAGTGGACTTAGCAAGTCCTCACTGTTTCGATCCCATTGAACTGATTTTGGGTGGGGTGGGGCGAAAACCATAAGAGGCTTCAGCAATGCTGCAGCTCCCTTACACACAAGTGTGTGTCTGCTCAGAAACAAACCCTGAGACAGGGAGAGGGAGCAAGGCAGGCAAAGCAAAGAAAAAAGGAAACTACAGAAAACTCTGAGCCCCAGAGGAGAGGCATTGAATCAATTAACCGAATAATCAATTACCACATGAAATACTGCCTGCTCATCACGTTCAGTTAATCAAGGTTCCTCTATATCCTTTGAGTTGCTTGATAAGAGCAGAAATTCAACTGTAAATTCCATCAGCAATATAAATTGTTCTTGCAGAATCAGTTGTTAGGGGTAAAATAATTGGTTAACTTTTCTTTTTGAGAGCATCCAACGCATGCTGTGCAGTCATAGAAATGTACTGTAGGAGTTTGACTGTTCCTTTGTTTTGTGTGTGTGTGTGTATTTGTTCACTGAAGCATGCAATCAGCCAGCTTTGAAAAAAATGCCATCTGACAGGATCTTGAAATCTGCAGTGGACCAGCATCTATATAGAAGTTGTAGGAGCATTGAGGATCACTAAGAACAAGGGCGTTCCTGATTGTTAAAACCCCAAAGCAAGAAAACAGTTTAATCCACAATGGAATTGAACAGTATGCAGTTGAGAGGAATATCAGGAAAATTGTGGGTCATTTTAGGTTCCCCTGTAAATTGTGTAGTTTGGTGAAAGCTGAAATATGAAGGAGAATTCTAATATATTCCAGAGGGCTGTCCCACATCTTTGAGTTTGTCCCAGAAGGAGTGAATAAACCTTTAAGGTTCTTGTAGTGTTAAATGGAATAATAATTTTGGAGATTGAGGGGCAAGAAGAGTAAATAGTGGGACTGCATTTTTAACACAAGTCTTCATAAACTACAGCATTAAGTTTATGTGGCTTGCTGCTTAACATTTTCTTCATAGATACAATAAAGTTTGTTTTGTATTAAAATGTGAAATCTTATGGTGTTGCTCTGTTCAGTTATTGAGGCCTTCTCTTTAAACATCAGTAATCTGCAACAAGATCCTAAAAATACAAAGTTGCGACCTGGAAACCTGCATTTTACAGCAGGGTGCAGTAGTCACTCGAAGTAAAACATGGGTCAGTCCTGTGACTCTTTCAGCATGTTTTAATGTGGTGACTTTGTGCTATTTATAGGTGTGGTTTCTCATGTTTGAGAAGAGTATTTTTTTTTAGTTTCTGACAACATTGTTTGCTGTTCTCGCTTGCAATTGTGCACACTGCACTGCTTCTGAGACTTTTCGGTCTATTATCTTGTTGGTTTTCAAGCTGTTCCTTGACTTTGAGTAGCACACCTTTTAGTCTGTTCTAACTGGTATTTTTGTCGGCTTGCTTAATAAGAAATGAGGGCTATCAATACAGCTATCAATAGATTGTGGATGGTCTTCAATTTTAACTTGATATTCCTGCACTTTCCTTGTATTGTTTATGTTTTTGATATGTATAAATATTGATTTCAGTCTTGAATGTACTGTGTGACTGAGCCTCTGCTCATGAACTCTTGGCAGCGTCTCATCGCTTTTCCTAATAATGTGGATGACCTCACATTTCTCCACGTTGTATTCAGTCTACCAAATTTTTGTCCACTCACTTGGCCTCTCGAAATCTCTTTGAATCATCTTTGTATCGTCCTCACGACTCCCACGAAGGTTTGTGTCATTCCCAAACTAGGGAGAATTACATTTGATCCAGATCATTGATATAGTTTGTGTATAGTTGGGCTTCAGTACTGATCCTTGTGATATCCCAGTAGTTTGCCAGTCTGAAACAATTCCTGTATTGTTTTCAACCTGTTAAACAGTTCATGCCAATACATTTCTTCAGTCCCATGTGTGGTAGCTTATCAAAAACATTCTCTTAATCTAAGTACTTAATATGCACTGGTTCTGTCTTATATGTTTTCTAGTTATAATTTCATAAATGATTTTCATGAATCATGTTGACTCTGCCCAGTCCTGCCATTATTTTGTAAATGTTGTATTATCACATCCTTCATTCTAGATTCTCATATGTTCACTATAGTTGACATTAGACTAACAGGTAGGTATTTCCCTGCTTTCTCTCTTTCCCACCTTTCTTAATTGTCGGGTCACATTTGCCATCTTCCTGTCTGAAGGCACCATTCCAGACATACAATAGAATTTTGAAAGATAATTTCAATGTTTTAATTGAGAGGCAGATAGATGGATGATTGTCAACCACTTGAGTGATTTTTCTGTATTTATGTTTTCCAAATGTGATTTTTATATCTTAAATGTGGCACTGACTGAACATTATCCTATCTTTGCAATTCACTAAGGTGAGCTAAGATTCATTTTGTCTTTTCTTCAAGAAAGGACATAGAAACCTACAGCTCAGAAGGAAGCCATTTGATCTATCATGCCTCTGTCAGCTGCCTGAAAGCTGTTGAACTTATCCCCACACACCAGTCTTTTCCACATAACTTTGCATATCCATTTTCTGAAAAAGCAAATCCAGTCACCTTTTGACCTGTGGAACCAACTGTCACCACCCCTTTGAGTTGTGTGCTCCTGATCATCTATTAATTATATGGTACATACCTTGCTGATGAGGGGTGGATGATTTAAGACAGAGGCTGCACCCCCATACGGAGGAGGGGAACTGAGGCTAGGAGTGGGAGGTTGAGGGATTTATGGTCTGGATAGTGAGTGACACTGGGATAGGCTGCTACACCCTGCATTGCCACCTTTAGATAGGCGTCCATTTTCTTTTAGTTTTGTGCACTACTTGGAGGTCCTGTTCATGGGATACTCTGCCCTCTAAAATAGTGGTCACCCATTGCTCTAGTGCATGCTGGCCGCTCTGACTCCTAGTGAAAGAAGTCTTCATTTTGACATTCTCATCCTTGCTTTCAGCTCCTTCCATACTCTAATCCCCCCCAACAATCACCCCTCTGAGATAAGTGCGTTCCTCCATTTCTGATCTCTGGGGCATCCCTGACTCTAATTACTCCACCATTGATGGCTGTGCCTCAGCTGCCTATGCACTAAACTCTCCAGTTTCTTGTATAACTTTCTCCCACACTCTACCTCAAATTCCTCCTCAATAAAGAATCTGCTAATATCTCCTCAAACAGCTTTGTACTCTATCTTGCTTCAGAACACCTCTGAAGCACCTTGGAACATGTGTATTATCTAGTATGTGCTATATAAGGATATGTTGTTGTTGATGAAACTTCACTGAACATTTTTTACATTAAAATGTAATTGAAACAAGTACCTTCTAAAACATTTAGATGCTTTTAAAGCTGGTTCAGAAGTGTTTTAAAAAAAACAGAAACCTCTCTTGCCCTCAGTTGAATTTTCTGAAGATGAAAAGGAACACTTGCGAAACTTCACCAATAAGAATTACCTGCTGGATAAAAAAGCATGCCACAATGCTTACCTCTGCCTGCTTGACATTATCCTTGCATATGCCTATGAAGTCCGCATCACTGAAGGAGAAACCAATGTAAGTTCACCTGTAAATTCATACAGTTCCTTTTTTAAAAGAAAAGGACATGTTTGAGCTTGTTAGACAGAACAATATCAGTCCTGGGGAGCATTGTCACTTTCTAATATTTGTTACCTGTAATTAACATTGCGTAGTGAATCAAACACAAGACCAGTCAGTTTACCAGCCACTTGTTTATCAAGTTCTTTATAGAATTCTATTGCCTTTAATTTTCAGTTTTAATTAAGTTCTTCATTGTGTAAAGACAACTTCAGTGCTTTACTCTAGCAGTTGATTGCAGCTATGTCTTACAATTCCAAGCACGACGCTTAATTATATTTTTCACATTTGAGCCGTTTTTATGTGCTGCATGGCTGAGAGTTTATTTTGACCCATTTATATTCTCTACATAGGCCTCCCACAGGTTTTGGGGGCAGAGAGAGGGTGCTTTGCTCATTCTGAGCTGGATTAATCTTCCAGAATGGAATAGTTGTACTGCCTGTCTATCTGCAGCTTGCTGCCACTCTCAATCTGACAATTGGTATACAAGTAAATGCCTCTACTGTTAATGTACCAGTCGATGATGACTTTGTTAATGATGTCTTTAAAGTGAGCCTTCTTTTATGTAATTGTTTTTTTTCCCCAGACTGAATCCTCGTGGAACATCCGGAAACTGAGTGGGACACTGTGTTGGCTGGATGTAAGAGAAATGCCTTTTTTATGCCATTTGTGTTGCCTTCTATATAGTCTTGGGCGAATCAGTCAATTTAAGAGCTCTCAGCTGTCTCCAGCAACGAAATAGATGTTCAGTCATCAAAGCTTATCTCTCTAGAACATTAACTCTGCAATTGTGGATATAAGGGCCTAAATAGGTACCAAGTTGCTACGAGTCATTGATTGACTGGAGTGACAGATGGCAAATGCCTCTTTAGCTGTTGGATAAAAGCCATTAGAGAGTCAGTGAAGATTGATAATGCTTCAGTTATCTAGTGTACGATGCTGATATGGGAGAATTTCTCAAAACCATGAAAGGCAAAGTTATAGCCCCTGTTCAATTGCCTGTTTGTTCAGCTTTTGAATTAGGTGGGCTAAGCACTTTGAATATTTTGAAGTTTACACAGTGGGCCTTCCTCTGCCAGAAAAAAACTAGTTTTTCCAGTGTTTTCCTCTTTATCTTAAGGCAATGATATTCCTCGGGTGTGTGTCCAAGGTTTTCATGTCTTCCTTTGTCTTGCTGATTGTTACCGGACTCTCTGACTGTGTCAGCCTACATTTTAGTTATTTCCTGTTATCCATAAATGAGCTGAGATTTACTGAGTATGAAGGAAGGGTGGTCGGTGCCCTGATGTGCATCAGACTGGTCTGGTCTAGAGTAACAAATCCCCTACAATCAACATTCTGTGGGTTAATAGATAAGAACCTAAAGAACTGCAGATGCTATGAACTGGAAACCAAAACAGAAGTTGCTGGAAAAGCTCAGCAGGTCTGGCAGAGTCTGTGAAGAGGAATCAGAGTTCACGTTTCAGGTCCTTCCTCCGTTCTGAGAAAGAGTCACTAGACCCAAAACGTTAACTGACTTCTCCTGTGGGTTGACGTTGATCAAAAGCTGAACTGAACAGCCATAAAAATACTGCAGGCAGAGCAGGCCAGAGACTAGGAACTCTGCAACACCCAGCTTGCTTTCTGTCTCCGGCACACGACCAACAGCAACAAGTGCCACGTCGGCTCTGAGATAGAATAGTCTCCACTTTGCTGGTTGGACGGGGCTCCAACAACATTCGAGCTCAAATCATTCAAAACACAACAACGTGTTTGGCGCTATACCCAACACCCTCGACATTTGACACCCCGTCAACGGTTGGCGCCATACCCGACACCGTCAACGTTTGGCGCCATATTCGACACCGTCAACGTTCGACACACAGTGAGCAGTGCATACCATCCACGAGATGCACTGCATCAATTCACCAAGGTTCCTCTGTGTGCACTTTTAAAACTCTTAGCCATGACTGGGGCGGCATGGTGGCACAGTGGTAAGTACTGCTGCCTCACAGCGGCAGAGACCCGGGTTCAATTCCCGCGTCAGGCAACTGTCTGTGTGGAGTTTGCACATTCTCCAGTTTCCTCCCACAGTCCAAAAATGTGCAGGTTGGGTAAATTGGCCATGCTAAATTGCCCGTAGTGTTAGATGTAAGGGAATGGGTCTGGATGGGTTGCTCTTCAGAGGGTCGGTGTGGGCTTGTTGGGCTGAAGGGCCTGTTTCCGCACTGCAAGTAATCTAATCTAATCTGTAATCTCATGACCACCTAAGGACAAGCTCAGCAGATATTTGGGGAAACCACCACCTGCACGTTCCCCTCTGAGCCATGCACCATTCTGATTTGGAAATATATCACTGATCCTTTACTGTCAGCTGGTCACACATCCTAAATGCACTGTGGATGTCCTTACACCTCAATAACTGAAGCTGTACAGGAAGGCAGCTCTCCAGCGTCTTGAGGGAAGTTAGGGATTGGTAATAAACACACCAGCCTCGCCAACAACACCTACATATTATCAGCAAACAATAAAATTAGGTCTGAATGAGAATTTCAGCAGCAGATGAATGGAGGTGGGTAAAGTTAGACAATATTATGAATGTGGAACTCTTGATAGGAGAGCAAATAGGTATTAACATGGTCATGCCCCCCTCTCTCTCTCTCATGGTTGATATTTTTTCACTTTTCAGGAAAAACAAGTCAGCAGTTGATGAACAATAAGCTGTCTCATTTTTCACTCTTTTTCTTATTGCATTGGAATCCCTGCTCAATGTCATGGCTGTTTCGGCTGAAATCACCAGTGACTCTTGGACTGGGGATAGACTGGATAATTTGAGCTTGCTTGAGTCTGGCCCACCAAACTATACATGCCCAAAATGAAATCAAAGGCTTCATCTCAATTGAAGATTGACACATGGTTGACTGTTTTGTGTGGAAGTTTGTAAATTCATAAGGTGTATAGGTAGAGTTAATGGGAGCTGTCTTTTCCCTCGGGTGGCTGATCCTGTGACGCGGGGACATAATTTCAAGTGAAAGAAGAAAGATGTAAAAAAGACATGAGGCAAATGTTTCACACAGTGTGGTTCGTGTGCGGAAGGAGCTTCCTGAGGAAGTGGTAGATGTGGGCACAGTTACAATGTTCAAAAGTCATACAGATATGTACATGAATAGGAAAGGTTTGAGGGATATGGGCCAGAAGCTGGCAGGTGGGGCTAGTTTATTTTTGGGTTAGTTTTGGCATGGACTGGTTGGACTGAAGAGTCTATCCCCATGCTGTGTGACTCTGCGACTCTATTAGAAAGTTCAGTGCTCTGCAGGTGGTTCCCTGAATTTATTGAATTCAAAAGTTTGTGGACAAAGGACTCAATCAATAACAGTCATGGGAGTATGATTGTGGTTTGCAACTTCATTGAATGAATGTTGGGAGCAATTGATACAAACCCACAATCCATTACATTGTAAGCCAGCAGTGTAACCCTTCACTAAAAGAACATGCCGAAGCATACATCCTTTCTCAATAAGAGTATACCAACCCCACCCCTAGTCCCACCTCTTTGATTAAGTCTTTGTATTGACAATACAAATGGTTGTTTGAAAATGCTTCTGGATAGGTTGAGTGAGAAGGTTCATAGTCTGTGATAATTATCTTCCCAGGGTAAAGTGACAGAGTTCAAAAATTCCAAACAAATCCAAGATCATCTTCCAAGTTGAAATCTCAATATGTGCAACGCTGAATCTGAACAATTGTTGGAGGGAACAAACCGTGTAACCCAGAGTTGTTACTTTTCAGTGCACATGTTTGAGCTTTTAATGAATTGATATTGGGTGTTTTCACAGAGCTCTGTTCAAATAGAATCATAGGGTCCCTACAGTGTGGAAGCAAACCATTCAGCCCACCGAGTCCACACCGACCTTCCGAAGGGTATTCCATCTTACCCACCCCCCCCTATCCTATCCCTATCACTCTGCATTTCCCATGGCTAAACCACATAGCCTGCACACCCCTGGAAACTATGGGGCAATTTAGCATGGCCAGTCCATCTAACCTGCACATCTTTGGAGGAAACCAGAGCACCTGGAGGAACCCCACATAGACATGGGGAAAATGTGCAAACTCCACACACAGTCACCTGAGGGTGGAGTCAAACCTGGATCCCTGGTGCTGTGAGACAGCAGTGCTAACCACTGTGCCATGCTTAATATCCTGTGTAATTTCATTATTCTCAGTTATAAACTGCTGTTGCGAGAAGAATCTTCTTTTGTATTTACCTTGGCTGCAATAAAATCACTGGCAGATTTCTTTTTGAATGAAAATAAATAAAATAAGTTATTCTTTGAAACGAGTGATGTTCTCATTTTTGTTTAACAGACTTACCATTCTCTTCAAGAAGTTGCTGTGTCCTTCTGCAGAAGAGTTTTGTGTTATCCCTTTTACAGACATTTCCACTTAGCTCTGAAAGCTATTGAGGATGCAGTCTTAATACTTCAGCTGGGTAAGAACCATTTATAAAACTGAAATAATGTTAAGAATTTGCCTTTACAAGTTAGTCACCAAGATGCTGCTCAGTTATTAATCCTGCAGTGAAGCAAAATAGACTGCATAATGATATATCTGTGGAACTAAAGTCAAGGATCGGTCAGTCCCACTTAAGTTGAATGAGATGTAATATCTTCCCTTAAGTATTACAAAGACAGAAACTATCATCTGCAGGGTAGAGCCAAGAACTGCCTCCTTAGCCTCAGAGAACCAGACTCTTTGCAACTTTGACACCCTATTTGAGCCCAACTTACGCCTCTGATCCCTTGCTTATACTTTTACCCCATTGCTATTTCCTTCCTGAAGTTTCTAATACCTTGTTCATGCCATTGTCCTCTACACACCCAACTATTCCAGTACAATAAAAGCAAGACGTGTAAATGCTGGAAATCGGAAACAAAAACAAATTTGGTGGGGAAACTCAGGGTCAGCTGAAGGGTTACAATGTTGACTCATGCTTTCTCCTCACAGACCTGTTGAGCATCTCCAGTGATTTTGGCTCTCGTTTGAGTTATTTTCAATGTTTCCCAACCACCGTCCTTAATTTAAACTAAAGTTATCCAACTCTTTGAAGAATTGAATACATGCCATAAGGTCCACTTATCTGCCAACAGGACAGTGGCTTCCCAAAGCATCGCTCATGTTTCAATGTCTCATGGCTTCAACCTTTTCTCTGCTACTTCCTCCATTCAGACAACTCCAACCAAGCTCCATGTTCCTCCCAATTTATTATACATTTCCCCATCCCATCCTTTTATCCCACTATTCATAGTACTACCTTCTCCTGCATCAGCACCACCCTCTGATATTCCCATGGCAAACCCCTGTACTCTTTTGCTGCCATATTCTCATTAAATCCCTTCTCCACACAATCCATGTTGATCACCTTCCTAACATATTTTATTGAGCTACAGTCCTCATTTATTTTCTGATTATGCTGTGCAAAGTTCATGAGATGTGTTTGTCGTTAAACTAATTTGTGGAACCCACTTAGATGATCAGTGGGGCAACTCCATGAACAAGTTAGCAAATGGATGTTGGAAACAGTTGCATAGTTGGACAAATGTGAATTAATTTTTCAGAACATTTAGTTAAATGAGGCATGGAGAGAATGGTACTTAGTACTGAGTATGGCGTGCTGGTACTTTGAGATTAATAAGATTGAGTCAAATTAACACAAAAAATTGAGTTTAACATTTTTAAAATAGTGAAGAACTGCGTGAGGTTGCTAGGTCCATAATTCACTGAGTGCTGATGCAAATTTGAAAAACATCGACCAAGATATGGTATATAAACATGAAAAGTTATCATAGACTCTGCATAATGTAAAAAGAGCCTCAGAATTTAATCCAATGGAAGAAGAAAATATTCTATTTTGTTTGTTTTTATTTAGTGTGCCTGATAATGGACAAATGTCCCATTTTTCAGCCGTGTGGTGGAAATCATGTTTATATGCCCAATGATTCCTCTTGGTGTTGGCAGTGTAGAAACCATTTGTTACAAAGATTCTTTGGCCACGTTATTTCAGCTGCATTTGAAAGATGAAATCGTGGTCAATTAAGAAAATGTTTTGTACATGTATTTACTCTGTGAGTAAACTCTCCAGAAACGCAGGCTATGAGTATATGGACTTCATTCATTTGGTGTTCCTCCAATAACTTAATGGTATTCCAGTTTAATTCACTGCTTAACTGAATAGATTGTCCAAATCCCCTGAAGAAATAGACTGTTAAGCTGTGTATTTACACAGCGGGCTAATTATTATAACGCAAAAGTGAGAACTACAGATACTGGAGATGAGAGTATAGATTAAAGTGGTGCTGGAAAAGCACAGCAGGTCAGGCAGCATACGAGGAGCAGGAAAATCGACGTTTCAGGCAAAAGCCCTTCATCAGGAATTTCTGATGAAGGGCTTTTGCCTGAAATGTCAATTTTCCTGCTCCTCAGATGCTGCCTGACCTGCTGTGCTTTTCCAGCACCACTCTAATCTAGACGCTAATTATTATAATTTGAGTCAGTGGCACATTGGTTCCATGTAAATTGTTGCAATGTCTTTGTTTTCAAGCTCTTGCTGAACTTCTGTTTTGGGTGATAAGCAAGATGCATTATTGAAAATATTTGGTTTCATTTTGGAATATTATGTTATAACATGTAGATTATATTGAAGATTAAAAATGTAGCCATTTGGTTTCACTTTGGACTGAGTTGGAGATTATTTACTTTCTTTTTGTTCATTGTCTTTGTTGACTTATAAACACTGCTTAAATCTGTGATTTAAAAACAGAAATTGCTGGAAAATCTCAACAGATATGGCAACATCTCTGAAAAGAAATCAGAGTTTAAATTTTGGGTTCGGTGACCCTGAATAGGTGAATCTGTGATCCTGTTGAGATGTTCCTAGGACTAAATAAGCTGGAAGATTGTAATGGAGGTGAGGAATTATACACCGATAACTGCTTGGGCATGGAACTGTTCTCTGAACAACTGCCAAAAAACATAGTCTATTGTGCTTAAACAAAGACCTCCATTCTCTGTGTGTATAGAGAATGGAAATTAGTGCTGTTTAGTGTTGGGTAATTCTGTAGAGTGGAGGAGTGTAGCTGAGGAATAATATTGCACCTACGTCTGAGTGGACTGTGGCATGTGATGGTCAGCAATACCTTTGCTATGTAAAAGGAACTGGCTTCTAGAGGATGAATATATTTAACAGCCAATGGGTGTGGAAGGCATAATGTAAAGACAAAACTGGATTAAGACTGTTGGATTGGTTGAAACTAGCATCTTGTATTTAGAATCATTATTTTTCTTGTTCAGTCTGCTTATTTAGTTATTGGTTATATTTGTTTTATTGAAATTTGTACAGTAAATGTTCTTATCATGTTTCCGTTTGAATCCTGGAGTCCTGCTTATTCTCTTAACCTTGGTTTTTCCAGGCATTGTATTCTTTACATTCATCTACTCTGTCACTCTAGATCCAAACAAGTATCCAGTATTCTTATACCTGAGCATACAAAGCCATGCATCTGAAACGAATGTTTGTAGAGGATAATGGAGGTTGTATGAATTATCATTAGGGCGGCACGGTGGTTCAATGGTTAGCACTGCTGCCTCACAGCACCAGGGACCCAGGTTCCATTCCCACCTCGAGCAACTATCTGTGTGGAGTTTGCACATTCTCCCCGTGTCTGTGTGGGTTTTCTCCGGGTGCTCCGGTTTCCTCCCACAATCCAAAGATGTGCAGGTCAAGTGAATTGGCCATGTTAAATTACCCATAGTGTCAGGTGCATTAGTCAGGGATAAATGTGGGGTAGGGGAATGAGTCTGGGTGGGATACTCTTTGGAAGGTTGGTGTGGACTTGTTGGGCTGAAGGGACTGTTTCCATACTGTAGAGAATCTAGTCATAAAGACAACTTTGATCTGATGATTGAAGAGCACCCTCTACTGCAACAGTTTTACTTCCCACGTCAGTTGTCTTCTCAGCTTCTTTGACCATTGAATTATGTCAGGGTTGTGCTTTCTGCGCATAATATTAAAGTTGGACCAACAGCTTACCTATGTACAAACGTTTGACGTAGATGTAACATACAGAATTGTAGACAACAAGCGGATCCCAGAAAGAGGAAATCTGTGGAGAGAAAATCTACTGCCCAAGTTTCAATCCACTCCTTTCTCCTCCGCCCTTCAGTATGCTGTTTTCTTTCCCCTCCCCCACTTCACTTTAACCTTTTCTCATATTACTAGCTGATCTTACACTAAAGCATTACTTCAGTATGGCCTCACACAAAAAAATTATGGCATGTGCATGCTCAGTAGTTTTAAAATGTTTATGTGAGGGTAATTGATTCATTGATTTGCTCCAAACCTGGTGAAAGGCAAGAAGGTTAGCTGCTTCACCTCTGGCAGTAACAACTAAGCTATGCACTAGAGGAGCTTAAAAGTTAGAAGTTTTGAGTTCTCCATCCCCATGGCAGAATGGTTCCGGTTATCTGTATCGTCACTTAGTGGTATTGAGGATGAAATCTGTCTCAACATTGCCATAAGCTGTTAAAGAAAGAACTTAGAAAATGTATGATCTATAGCTCTTAAGTCCTTGAGACAACCTGCAGTATTTCATAAAAATATGAAAAGTGGGAATAGCTGTAGACCGCATGGCCTGTGGAGCCAGTTCAGGTGCGACAGGGAACTCAAAATGGACTCGTGTTCAGACTGCTAAACAAGCTACAAACTGAGTCAGTATAGTACAATGAACTACAGTCTACCATTAACAGTCAAAGTCACTTAATGATTTAATTCAATTTAACCAAGCCCCACCCTCCCCTCCCCACATCCCTTCATTTCCCCGAGAGATTACTTCAATCAAGACTGTGGTGAAATGGTAATAGCAATCCAGAATCCATTGTTCTGGATTGAAATTTGAATTTGTTTAAAACGAAGAGCTGGTCTAATGGCAACCTTGTCAATTGTCATAAGAACCCAGCTAGTTCATTAATATCCTTTTTTGGGAAAGGAAAAGTCCTGTCCTTGGCCTACTCTGTCCTACCTGCTACTCCAGATGCTCTTAACTATCCTCTGGGCAATAAATGTTAGCCGAGATAGTCATGGCCACATCTCGTGAAGGAATAAAAAAAAAACTGGGTGTAATTACTGTTCCAATGTAGACAATCTCTTTTAGTGCCAAGAATTCTGAATGATCCAACTTTGTTTTATATATATAATAACATAGCAAAATGGGAATTTGATGCTGCAAAAAGTTAGAGAACTTTGATGAAGTGACTTTGACTGTAAGTGGTGGACTGCAGTTCTGGGCCTCCTCCATCATCACTCCCTTGTGACCTGACGCCTGGAGGAAGAACACTTCATCTTCTGCTTTGAGACCCTCCAATCGCAATGGCATCAATGTAGATTTCACCAGCTTACTCATTCTCCCTTCCTCCACGCCCCCCCCCCCCCCCCCCCCCCCCCCCAGTTCCAACCTTCCTTCCCACCTATCCGCTCTACCCTCCCCTGTGACCTATCACCTTTACCCCCACCTCCATCCACCTATTGCACTCTCAGCTCCCCCCTCCCGTCCCATTTATCTCCCCACCCCTGAGGCTCCCAGCCTCATTCCTGCTCCTCAGATGCTACCTCACTGGCTGTGCTTTTCCAGCACCACACTTTTTTGTCTCTAATCTCCGGCATCTGCAGTACTCCCTTTCATCCATTGTACTATACCGTCTCTTAATTTGTAGCTTGTTTTACAGTCTGGACGCGAGTCCATGTTTATTTCCCTGTCGCACTTGGAACACAAATCTAGCAAAACCAAACTTCAAAGGGATTATCTTGCATGTGTACATGCTAAGTTGATTCTGCAGCCAGAAGTAAGGTGACTGTTTCCAACCTGTTTGTCAGCAAGAAACTAGCTTGATTCAAATTGCTGCTTGGAGCAATTTTTGTTTTTCTGACTTCACACTTTTCCTCAGATGGTGTAAAAGTGTGAATTACAGGCAAAATGATCAATGTTGTATTCTGGTTATGAATGCATAGTAGGTAAGGAAACATTTAGACTAAATAACAGGCTCTAGGTTTTGGTCTCTACACTTAAGATCAAACATATTTAATACTTACATTTATATTTGCTTCGCAAGTTATGTGATTGAAACCAGGACTCTATGTAGTTAATCACACTTTCAGCAGAGGGCAAACAGAAGCTAAATGAAGTAAGAAGGGTAAGCTGTTGCACATTGCAGTAAGAAATAGAGTTTTATTGGATAGTCAGTATCTTCCTATCCTGTCTTTAAGGCAAAGTAATCTTTACACTGACAGAAGCCATGAAGCAAAAGTATTGCATTTCCAACCATTATTTTGATATATGGTGAAAGAACTGACCAGTGACTCATAATCTGATCTCATTTCTCATTCTACAGTTCCTGTTTAAATTCATGGCACTGTTTGCAGTTTTACAGGCTAAATACCTTGCACTTGATTTTCTATTTGAATTGTCTAACCCCTAGAGTAGCATGTGTATAGATAGATAAAGATTTTTTTTCAACCCTTGTTCACTAAGGTGATCCTGAACAAACTCTGAGGTCATCAGGTCTGTGAATCAGATTCTCAAACTCAGTGATTTCCTTTTAATTTTTGTTATCTTTACTATCACTACTTCTGCATGTAGAATTGAGTAAAAATCCCCAATATCTAAAATTCTGGACAAAACCCTGAACTTTTTCAAAACTTGTAAAAAGTAAATGAAAACTTCAATGAATTCTGTGAAGAATACACAACAGACCGTGCAGAATTGAGATGGCTGCCTGGAAACATTGTTCAGCCTGGAGTTACATCTACACTCTAAGAGGGCAATCAAACAAAATTAACTTTAACTTTTACACTTTGGGCTACCCAGTGCACACAATATGGGACAAAAAAAACTGCAGATGGATGGAATCCAAGGTAGACAAGCAGGAGGCTGGAAGCCAGGCAGCATCAGGAGGTGGAGAAGTCAACTTTTTGATCCTTCAAGAAGGGTTAATACCCAAAACGTTGACTTTTCCACTACCTGATGCTGCCTAGCTTGCTGTGTTCTTCCAAACAGTATAGGGGCTGTAGACATACTGGACGTTCAACCTCAATCAAAATCCAACCACATATACTCTAATCATCGGAAAGCCAATTAACTTCAGACGAGGCCATCAGGTATAACTACAAACCAGGATCTCACCTGAGAGCCTTTTTCAACAACAAAGACTCCTGCGCAAAACGTGTCCCCCACGGGCTTTCAGCCCCAACAGGGGCAAACCAATCGCTATCCGGACAGGAGCTTCCAGACACTGTTCTATTCCGAGCCAAGCGAACCGGGCGCACTTTAAAACTGTGGTTTCCTCCGCGGTGAGCTGAAATTCCCGAGATCCCAAAGTTCCGACCTAGTGAGCCCGGATGGGAAGGCAGCTGTTGATAGTGCATGGGACTCCAAATGTAGGAAACCTGATTAAAGATTCTGTAATTAAAGCTCGCGAATAATGTATTGCATAGTATTACTGAGCTCTGTATAGTTGGGTGTCAATTTCCCTGTTTATTGCATTTGCCTATATTTCTTGTGTCATAATTAGCTTTTTGTATTGTAAATTAATGCAGAGATTCTTTTGCTCTGAAACACCTGCCTTCTTCATTTTACATTTCCTAAATATGGCCAGTGTCTGGAACCAGGGATCTGGGGGTGATTCAAACCACTTATAAACCAGAACCCTCCATGTATCCAGTAAAACACCCTTTAGCGAGTGTCCAGAGTTAATATTTTAACGGGGCTATTGTCAAAGTTTCTGCATTTCCATTGCAAAGAAAAGTTTGTAATCCAGATTTCCAGCAAACTTTTACTGCATTTTGGTGCCTTTGTGAATCAATTTGAGTGAATACAACTCCATTGATTTTTGTATTATTACTGCATATTATCAATATCTGAAGTACTTGCAGAATTCTGGTCATTGAGATGTTCAGCTCTGATGTATAACGAGAATGATGCTATGGGAATTGGAAAATTATGACACCAGCTGACTAATTTTGGGCATGTTCCATCAAGTAAAAATGAAGCTGAAGGTAATTGGTGTTTAAAGATGCTTATGGTAATAATAGTCAAAATGAATTGGAGTCTCCATTCTTGATCATGTTTCATTTGTCATCTTCATAGTCCACAGCGCCAGCAGTATTGTGGGGATGGATGGACATCTGCACTTGGCTGTAGGGAACAGAATTGTAACTTTGATCCCAGCTACAGTTAAAGGAAGGAGATGATTAAGCTGAAGAGAGTCCAGAAGGCATTTACCAATATGTTGCCATGTATGACATTCCTGATAAAAGGTTTATGCCCGAAATGTCGCCTCTCCTCCTCGAATGTTGCCTGATCTGCTGCGCTTATCTAACACCACACATTGACTCTGATCTCCAGCATCTGCAGTCCTCACTTTCTCCCTGTTGCCAAGTATGGAATATTTGAGTTCTAAAGGAAGACTGGATAGCCTGGGACTTTTTTCACTGAGGTGACCTTCCAGTAGTTTGTAAAATAATGAGGGGGTATTGAAAGGGTTAATGGTAGTTGTCTGTTCCCTAGGATGGCAGATTTCAAGGCTAGGGTGCACACTCTTAAGGTGAGAGGAGAGAGATTTACAAAAGACACAAGGGGCAATATTTTTTTAAACACATGATGGTTCGTGTGTGGGATGAACTTCCTGAGGCAGTGGTGGATATGGGTACAATTACATCGTTTAAAAGACATTTGGATAAGTATATGCATAGGAAAGGTTTGGCGGGATCGGGGCCAGAAGCAGGCAGGTGGAATGAGTTTAGTTTGGGATTATGTTTGGCAAGGACGGTTTGGACCAAAGAGGTCTAATTCTGTGCGCTGTGACTCATGACACTGAGATGGATTGGATGAATAGTGAACCCACCGACCCTGTGTGCGGCAGAACCTACTAGTAAAAGCTGTTGATGCTGTAGTTCTACTGGTGCCATCATCAGTGAAGAGGGAAATGCTATAATTGCATTTCCTCGATTGATTGATGTGTTCACATGCTCAAAAAATGTACAATCAAATTTCCCACATGAGCATTTATTGACATTTCATGATGACTCCAAGTTGCAGAATTATTAGCAGCAAGAGCTTTTCTTTTCAAACTTTTCAATGACACTCTCCTTCCTACTGTTTATTAAAAATTCAGGTCTGCCTAGAATATTACATTTTCAAACAATGACAAAAGCTTCCTGTTGAAGCTCGCGTCCTCATTTATTTCGACCAGGAAGCCTGGTGACAGCCAGTGATGGAAAGGAATGCACTTGTTGTGATACGTAAAAGAATCTATTAATGATCTCGACACATCCGTTTTAAGCATTATATAAAAATGCAAACACTAATTAATCTCTAGCATTATTTGATCGAATCAAAGGAAGTAGAATCTGTTTCTTAAGCTGCTGTTGATTAAAGCAGATAACCAGCTGAATATGTACAGGTATGATATCTGAAATGCAGCAGCTCAGGGACTGAGACTATGATGGAATTAGGAGGGTTTTTCTGGAATTTGAATTACCCTAATGAATTGAAGCTGCTGGTCGCTTAAGGGACAAACACAGTCTGTCTTGGCTAATTATCAGGGCCGTTGGTGTAACCTGTGGTTATCAGATTTAACAGCTTTATCGCCAGGAAATTTCTACCCCACTGTAATGAAGAGTGATGTTCTGCTATCTTGCTAGGTTTAAACATTCTTACTGCTCTGTGGCTTGTCTTTCAGCGATCTCTTCTCAATGTTTAGAAGGAGCCTGACCTGTTTATTTCAAGAAAAGGGCAGTGCTAACCTTTTATAAGCAGGTGCATCAGTGTAGTTATTAAAAGAAAGGTACTAAACATAATGGGCAGCTGAATTTAGGGGTCCTGCCCCCCGCCCCCCCTCGTAACAGCTGAATATTATCCTGAAGGCAAAAGATGGCTAATATTTTGTGCCATTGTTGCTTCTTCCTTTCTCCCCTTCTCTTTTTTTTTCTGTCTCCTTTCTAAAGCAAGATAGCAAACTGGAGTCTTGTGAAGTGTTTTATTCCTGAGACTACTAAAACTGCATATTATTAATAACTTGTGGCGCATGTGCAATGCACTTTGAAGGAAGCACACTCTCTCTCTGCCAAGTTGAATTATCGTTGAAGGGAAGTGGGGGTGGGTTAGTGAAGAAGTAGTCACTTAAGTTACAACTTTGATCTCTGTTTGACCTGCATTTATATTTTGTGGCTGTTTAGATAAATTTTGGCTTCCAGCTCTGTTGCTTGCACAGTGTAAAGTCAGAACTTGTGGTATTGTTTATCCTCCAAGTTCTTTCTTTCGGGCAGTTAATTGAGTACTCCTAGCTGTTAGCTTGATGTAAACATTTTATAGGTTCATGTTTCATTTGTGAGATCTTTTGAATATATTCTACCTTTAAGTTGCTACAAATGATGGTGTGAGCTTAAATTTTGCCACCTTTCTCTTCACCTCAATTCCTGTGCAAGAACGTAGAATTATAGGTGTTGATATCTTTAGCTGCTTTTATTAACTCTTAACTAGAAAAATAGTTGTTCAGTCCGTACAGATTTATCAGTATATGTTCTTCCTGTTCAATCAAAAACAAATCTAGACAGGTACAGCAAATAATCAGAAGGCATCTAGTATAAAAGTGGGGGTGGTCTTGCTGCAACTCTATTGGGCATTGATGACACTGCATCTGGACAATAAAGGTTTGGTCATTACTTGAGGAGAGATGTAATTGCTTCGGAAGTACTTCCCCGAACGTTCCTGAGGCAGATTCCGCATAAGAAAGAGTTGCCCTATGAGGGAATGTTGAACAAGTTTGCTCTGTATTCACTGGTGAATGTAAGAATGAGAGCTGATCTTATTGTCAGCTTGAGTTAACAAGATCATACCTTGCTGCTCTCACAAACAAGTAAATTTCCTTAAAGTTTATAGAGGAGAGGGGATTCGTATTGCTGTAATTGAAATCCGCTAGTTCACCAGGGCATTCTGGTCTACATTTGCATTTAACTGTACCCCATTTATCATCAGAATTACTTGGGGATTGAAGCAATAAATTAATCTTAATGAAAATAATTGAGTCTTTGTTTTGCCTTTCCCCAGTCTTGGCTTTCTTTCGGCCAGTTCATGAGCTGTAAGTCATGGCATCTGAGTGGCAGAAACTGGGTTCCTCCAGAGAGCTATTCTTTCAATCATGCCAAAACTGAGACTTGACCTCTGGAGGATACTTGAGTGTATACCAATGTACATAGATTTTCTGTCGTTTAGTGTGAATATATTGCTTTAATACCAGCTTCTGCAGACTCAAAGTTAACTCTTTCTTTCTCCACAGATGCAGCTGAGTTGTCTGTCTCTATTTCAGATTTCCTGCACCAGCAAATATTTTGTTTTTAATCTGTGATTTTGAGGTTGGCATAAGTTTTTTTTTGAATGAAATAATTTCAGAGTGAAATCTTGACATATGCATCTAATAGAGAAAATAATTGATTGTTTTCTTCCCAAAGTGAATGACCAGGAATTGGCAAAAACCCGAATGTTCCTATTTGCCCCCAATCACTGACTTTGTGAAAATTTGCTATTAACTGGTTTTGATGCTTGTGTCAAAATGAATTTTTGGTTCATCCTCTGATTTTAGACAAAACAGTCTGCATCTTGCTGATGCAGGCCTTTTCACATAACATTCTGGTGGAAATTTCCTCTGCCCTTTTGATTTGAGTACAATTTGTACTGCAATTTGCTGATAGAGCAATTTAATGACAGTGAAGGAAAGAGGGTGTCTGAGACCTTAGTGAACAATGGCATCAACAGTGTGACTTCAAAAAACCAATGAGATTTAAGGATTGTAAAAGAGGAATGACCATGAAATAGAGTGGACTTGAATCAAAATAAGCAGCGGAGGAGAAGTAGACAAGTGAAGAAAACATTGCTTGAGAGAGAAAAGGGATTTTTTTTAAAAATTAAGAATCAAACTCGAGCCACAAGAAGGGGACACAGCAGTTCAGATTGTCTCCTTGTGTGGTAAGCGAGATGAATTGACATTTCAGTAACAATTATCAGATGAGTAAAAGGTTATGTTCGGTATTAATTATAAGCTGCAACATTCTGTGGTAGATTTAATCAGCGATTCATGTAAAATTTCAGTCAGGCTTTAAAAATAACAGGGCATTTAAGCACGTAAAGCTGTTTGTGAGAGACAACTACTAGAGAATCGGAGGAAATAAACCCAGCATTTTGCAGCTTGTGATGTATCTCTGCATGCCTTGAGCTTTTGGAAAGTTAGTTATATGTATAATTGCATTGAGGTGCTGGAGGTTCTGTTATACCCCATTAAACAAAAGCTAGAGGGTTCTTGTAGCACTGTGGTAGTGTCCCTATTTCTGAGCTAGATAGACCCTGGTTCAAGCCCCAACCGCTCCAGAGGTATGTCATTGCATCTCTGAACAGGTTGATGAGAAATATCTAAACCAAAACTGAAACTAACTGACATTGTGTTCCCAGGATGACCAATTCCACCTCAGAAAAGTCCCAGATGGCCGCCTCCTTTCACGATCACAACTTCCCTTCCCCCATGGTTGATGATTCTCTCCAGCGCGTCTCCACCATTTCACACCCCACCACCCTTGAACCCCCACCCCACCCAACGCAACAAGGACAGAACCACCCTGGTCCTCTCACCTTCCACCTCACCAACCTCCGCATACATCACATCATCCTCTGGCATTTCCACCACCTCCAAAGCAGACCCCACCACCAGAGATATATATCCCTCCCCACTCCAATTAGTGTTCCAGAAAATCCATTCCCTCCACGACTCCTTCATCAGGTCTATGTCCCCCCAACAGCTCTCACCCCACTCCTGCCACTGTAGGAAGTGCAAAACCAGCAGCCACAACACTCCCCTCCCCTCAATCCAAGGGATCCTTCCACATCTGTCAGAAATTTATCTGCACCTCTACCAATGTCATCCAATGCATCCGTTGCACCCGATGTGGTGTCCTATACAGCGGGGAGACAGCATGCCTCCTTGCGAATCGTTTCAGAGAACATCTCTGGGACACTCGCACCCAGCAACCCCACTGCCCTGTGGCTGAACACTTCAACTCCCCCTCTCACTCCCATCAAGGACATACAGGTCCTGGCCGCCTCCACTGCCAAACCATTACCACCTGATGCCTGGAGGAAGAACACCTCATATTCCGCCTTGGGACCCTGCAACATCATGGGATAAACGTGGATTTCAACAGCTTCTTCATTCCCCCCCCCTCCCCCCCACATTATCCCAGTCCCAAGCCTCCAACTCTGCACCGCCCTCTGGACCCGTTGGTCACTCCCCCCTCTGACCAAGCACCATCTCCCTCACCTTCACCCACCTATCGCCTTCCCAGCTACCTGCACCCAACCCCACCCCCCCTCCCATTTATCTCTCTGCCCCAACCCACAAACCTCATTCTTGACGAAGGGTTTATGCCCGAAACGTCAACTCTCCTCAGATGCTGCCTGACCTGCTGTGCTTTTCCAACAACACGCTCTTGACTCACATCTCCAGCATCTGCAGTCCTCACGATCTCCTAACTGAAATTGTGGTTGATTTAGAAAGTACACGTTTTCACGTGCCAGTCCTTTTGTAAAAGCTTAGAGAATGAAAGAACTTAAATCATTTTTGTGACTTGTCACGTTTGCAAGATGTACACATTACAATGATTGACTTGTTTAAAGTGAGATCGCTTGTCCAGTTTTTTTTAATGTATGATCCCACACACAGCAGATGGACCAGATATATTGCTTTGCAAATGTTGAAAGTTGGAATGTGGCCAGGACTCCAGGATAAGTGCCTTATTCAAGCATGGCCTTATAGTCTTGTATTTCCTTATGAACTAGTAACTGGATGGGTTCTCTGTTAAATGTTTCATCCACTAGTGACACTCCATTTGTACAGCACTAATGAATCAAACTAGTTTAGATGATTAGGTCTGGTGGAACTTGAAACAGCAAGAGACTGCCATCAGTTGAGGATAAATAACACTAATGAAGAGATTCAGCAAAAGACCAGGGCTGGAAAATAACTGGAATGAATTTCAATGTTTAGAAACTATGGTTTGTTTCCCTTATTCCCTATTCTTAAGATGATGATGTGTCATAACATCTGAAGGGAAAATATCCTTAATGGAAACAAAAAATAAAATGCCACAAAAGTTAATTCAGAAGGAATATTGCAGAGTCATTTTGCTGGTGTAGTTATGAAGTCGGAGAGTGCGAAAAGTGACCCTTACAGGTGTGACAGTCCACTGGAGATTCTTCAATACGTTGTCCAATTGATCTTTTTATTGATTGGGCTACCCTGACACCATCCATATGTGTACTTCTGAATGGAGTAGTTGAGTGTGTCTTTCTCGGTACAAAGTGGCTTGACGCAAATAAGACCATAAGACATAGGAGTGGAAGTAAGGCCATTCGGCCCATCGAGTCCACTCCGCCATTCAATCATGGCTGATGCGCATTTCAGCTCCACTTACCAGCGTTCTCCCCGTAACCCTTAATTCCTCTAGACAACAAGAATCTATCAATCTCGGCCTTGAAGACATTTAGCGTCCCGGCTTCCACTGCATTCCGTGGCAATGAATTCCACAGGCCCACCACTCTCTGGCTGAAGAAATGTCTCCGCATTTCTGTTCTGAAATGACCCCCTCTAATTCTAAGGCTGTGTCCACGGGTCCTAGTCTCCTCGTCTAACGGAAACAATTTCCTAGCATCCACCTTTTCCAAGCCATGTATTATTTTGTACGTCTCTATTAAGTCTCCCCTTAATCTTCTAAACTCCAACGAATACAATCCCAGTATCCTCAGCCGTTCCTCATATGCTAGACCTGTTATTCCAGGGATCATCCGTGTGAATCTCCGCTGGACACGTTCCAGTGCCAGTATGTCCTTCCTGAGGTGTGGGGACCAAAACTGGACACAGTACTCCAAATGGGGCCTAACCAGACCTTTATAAAGTCTTAGTAGTACATCTCTGCTTTTATATTCCAACCCTCTTGAGATAAGAGACAACATTGCATTCGCTTTCTTAATCACAGACTCAAACTGCATGTTTACCTTTAGAGAATCCTCGACTAGCACTCCCAGATCCCTTTGTGCTTTGGCTTTATTAATTTTCTCACCATTTAGAAAGTAGTCCATGCTTTTATTCTTTTTGCCAAAGTGCAAGACCTCGCACTTGCTCACGTTAAATTCCATCAGCCATTTCCTGGACCACTCTCCCAACCTGTCTAGATCCTTCTGTAGCCTCCCCACTTCCTCAGTACTACCTGCCTGTCCTCCTAACTTCGTATCATCGGCAAACTTCGCTAGAATGCCCCCGGTTCCCTCATCCAAATCATTAATATATAATGCAAACAGCTGTGGCCCCAGCACCGAACCCTGCGGGACACCGCTCGTCACCGGCTGCCATTCTGAAAAAGAACCTTTTATCCCAACTCTCTGCCTTCTGTCAGACAGCCAATCCTCAATCCATCCCAGTAGCTCACCTCGAACACCACGGGCCCTCACCTTGCTCAGCAGCCTCCCGTGTGGCACCTTATCAAAGGCCTTTTGAAAGTCTAGATAGACCACATCCACTGGGTTTCCCTGGTCTAACCTACTTGTTACCTCTTCAAAAAATTCCAGCAGGTTTGTCAGGCATGACCTCCCTTTACTAAAGCCATGTTGACTTGTTTTAATCAGACTCTGCTCTTCCAAGAATTTAGAAACCTCATCCTTAATGATGGATTCTAGAATTTTACCAACAACCGAGGTTAAGGTGATTGGCCTATAATTTTCCATCTTTTGCCTTGATCCTTTCTTGAACAAGGGGGTGACAACAGCCATCTTCCAATCATCCGGGACCTTTCCTGACTCCAGTGACTCTTGAAAGATCACAACCAATGCCTCTGCTATTTCCTCAGCCACCTCTCTCAGAACTCTAGGGTGTATCCCATCGGGGACAGGAGATTTATCAATTTTAAGACTTTTTAACTTTTCTAGCACTATCTCTTTCGTAATGGCAACCATACTCAACTCAGCCCCGTGACACCCTTTAATTTTTGGGATATTACTCATGTCTTCCACTGTGAAAACTGACGCAAAGTACTTGTTAAGTTCTCCTGCTATTTCCTTACCTCCCATCACTAGGCTTCCTGCATCAGTTTGAAGTGGCCCAATGTCTACTTTTGTCTGTCATTTGTTTCTTATGTACTGAAAGAAACTTTTACTATTATTTCTAATATTACTGGCTAGCCTACCTTCATATTTGATCCTCTCATTTCTTATTACACTCTTTGTTATCCTCTGTTTGCTTTTGTATCCTTCCCAATCTTCTGATTTCCCGCTGTTCTTAGCCACGTTATAGGATCTCTCTTTTTCTTTAATACATTTCCTGACTTCCTTTGTCAGCCAAGGTTGTCTAATCCCTCCCCGGTTAATCTTTCTTTTCTTGGGAATGAACCTCTGTACAGTGTCCTCAATCATACCTACAAACTCCTGCCATTTTTGCTCTACTGTCTTCCCGGTTAGCCTCTGCTTCCAGTCTATTTTAGTCTGTTCCTCTCAAATGCCCTCATAATTACCTTTATTCAACTGTAACACCAATTAAATCCGATTTTGCCTTCTCCCGTTCAAACTCCAGACTGAACTCTACCATATTATTGTCGCTACTTCCTAAGGGTTCCCTTACTTTAAGATCTTTTATAGAGTCTGGTTCATTGCAAAGCACTAGGTCCAGAATAGCCTGCTCTCTTGTGGGCTCCATGACAAGTTGTTCCAAAAAGCCATCCTGTAAGCATTCCATGAATTCCCTTTCTTTAGATCCACTAGCAACATTATTTACCCAGTCCACCTGCATATTGAAGTCACCCATGATCAATGTAACCTTGCCTTTCTGACATGCCTTCTCTATTTCCCGGTACATGTTGCGTCCCTGGTCCTGACCACTGTTAGGAGGTCTATACACAACTCCAATTATGGTTTTTTTGCCTTTGTGGTTCCTCATTTCCACCCACACAGACTCCACATCATCCGACGCTATGTCATTCAATACCATAGATTTAATTTCGTTCTTAACTAACAAGGCAACCCCACCCCCTCTGCCCACCTCTCTGTCTTTTCGATAAGTTGAAAAACCATGGAGGTTTAACTGCCAGTCCTGACCCCCCTATAACCAAGTCTCTGTGATGCCTACCACATCATAATCATTCACTATGATCTGTGCCATTAGTTCATCGGCTTTGTTATGAATGCTACGAGCATTCAGGTAAAGTGCCTTAATGCTAACTTCCTTATCATTAGAGATGTTGGAAGTCATATGTCCTAAGTTATAGAAGACATAGAATCCCTACAATGTGGAAACTGGCCCTTCGGCCCAACAAATCCACACCGACCCTCCGAAGAGTAACCTACCGAGGTCTGTTCCCCCAACTCATTATCCTGTATTTGCCCCTGATTAATGCACCTAATCTGCACATCCCTGAACACTATGGGCAATGCATGTAGGTGTGCTCGCTGAGCTGGAAGGTTCATTTCCAGACGTTTCTTCACCAACTAGGTAACATTTCAATGGGCCTCCAGGTAAAGCACTGTTGATAATTCCTGCTTTCTGTTTATATGTTTGGGTTTCTTTGGGTTGGTGATGTCATTTCCTGTTCTTTTTCTCAGGGGGTGGTAACTAAGGTCTAGCTCGATGTGTTTGTTGATAGAGTTCCGGTTGGAGTTAGGAATTCTCGTGCGTGTCTCTCTTTGGCTTGTCCTAGGATGGATGTGTTCTCCCAGTCGAAGTGGTGTCCCTCCTCATCTATATGTAAGGACACTAGTGAGAGAGGCTCCCCTCGTTTTGTGGTTAGTTGATGTTCATAAAGAAATAAACGAAGAACATTTGCAGCCCAGGAACAGGCCCTTCGGCCCTCCAAGCCTAAGCCTATCCAAATATACTGTCTAAATCTGTCGGTCAATTCCTAAGCATCTGTATCCCTCTGCTCCCCACCTACTCATGCATTTTTCCAGACGCATCTTAAATGAATCTACCGTGCCTGCCTCTACCACCTCTGCTGGCAACGCATTCCAAACGCCCACCACCCTCTGTGTGAAGTACTTACCGCGTGTATCCCTCTTAAACTTTCCATCTGTCACCTTAAAAGCGTGACCCCTCGTTATTGAATCCTTCACCCTGGGAAAAAGCTTGTCTCTATCCACCCTGTCTATACTCTTCATGATTTTGTAAACCTCAATCAGGTCCCTCCTCAATCTCCTTTTTTCTAATGAAAATGAACCTAAGCTACTCAACTTTTCTTCATAGTAAGCACCTTCCATACCAGGCAACATCCTCGTAAGCCTTCTCTGCACCGTCTCCAAAATGTCCACATCCTTTTGGTAATGTGGCGACCAGAACTGTACACCGTATTCTAAATGCGGCCAAACCATGTATCCTGGTGGCTAGTTTTCTGCATGTTTGTCCAATGTAATGTTTGTTACAGTCCTTGCACTATGGGCAATTTAGCATGGCCAATTCACCAACCTGCACATCTTTGGGTTGTGAGAGGAAACCCACGCAGACACTGGGAGAATGTGCAAACTCCACACAGACAGTCGCCCGAGGCTGGAATCGAACCAGAGTCCCTGGCACTATGAGGCAGCAATGCTATCCACTGAGCGGCCATACTGACTAATGGATAATTTAGTCTCGTTTTAGTTTGAACTGTCACAGTTTGTCAGCATTTTCTTAGTGTACTTAATCTTGCTTCCTGATGCAGCAACTTGTAGTCAGTATTCCCTCTAAGCTATTCAGCATTAACTTTCAGTTATGAACATTGAACTGTGAATCTTTTTCTGTGAGGAAATTAGGGGAAGCTGTTTGTAGTCCACATTTCTTTGAAGAACACATTTTAAGTTGGTTGATGTAACATGTTAACTTCAGTCTTGTCATGACAATGGTAAATGGTATTAATGTTCAACTTCCATCATCTAACTATTATCTGAGATCTTCCATGGGCTGAAATGGTTTCAAATGAAGGAGGAAACTGTGTCATAAGGTGGCATGAGTGGTCACCCGAGGAGCTTCAGCCAAGCTCATGCAACAAATATGATATGGAAAAAGACAGAACAAGTTGAAATTAATGTTGCTTCAAAAGGTACTGAAATTCTGGTGTGAAGATACACTCCCTGTTTTTTTCTTATTTTAACCTTTCTGGAAGTTTCTCATGTTTAGATGAGAGATGCCTGGAGATTATCCAGCTTGAAAAATACAATGATGGCTGACTTATTGTTTGTTGTTTTCATTTCTTCTTGTTTTAATTTGGGTGATTTGTGTACTTGGAAGCAGTTTGTGATAAAAAGATCAGACCAAGCAAGCTTTTGTTTGTGAGGCCAGACCTGGAAGTCAGTGGCAGTCTGAGTTTGAATAAAATGGTCTCTACAGACACACCGATCCTGGGCTGAGCATCATGTTTAAACAGATAACACAATTTGACTATTAATGATGTCAGTACCTGGGAATTGGTTCTGTCAAGTCTGGAAGGAACCAAATATTCAAGCAGATGACAAATGTTAAATGGTAATTGAGGTCTTGATAAATGGTCAGTTTAATGATCAGAGTTTAAGTTGTTTTCTTCTAAACTATGTTGTCTGGGTAGATGAGTTTTGGCGGCTGATGATGCAGCAAGAACATTTGAAATCTGATATTAAAAGTCTAATGGTGAACGAGAATCTATTGCTGATTGTAGAAAAAACCAATCTGATTCACTGATGTCCTTTAGGGAAGAAAACGGTTATCCTTACTTGGTGTGGCCTACATGTGACAACAGTCCTACAGCAATGCAGTTGACTCATAACTGCCTTCTGGGCAATTAGGGATGGGCAATAAATGCTGCCTAGCCAGTGGCATAGTCATCCTGTGAATAAATAAAGAAAAAAAAATCTCCTTGCCTAATCTCCCTCACCAGCTTCTGGGACCCAAGAAAATTGAAAATCGAGTCAGAAGTATTGCGAAGTTGACTCAGTGAACTCAAGTGACCCTGATCTGTGATTTCAGAAATGCTAACAAGCAGTCTACATGACTGTCTCTGTCTCTGAAACAACGAAAATGGAAGCCATTGAAGTAATCTGGCCAGTTTTGTTGTTGTTAATCTCTTAACTGCGGTTATTTGTTTGTCTTTTGTGTGAATGGGAGCTGAAAACAACTATCTTGGGTTTAAAGAATAGACATTGATCAGATTACCATGTTTAATTTTATTGTCTGCTAAAGTTATTGTATATTTAATAAATTCTTAAGTCTTTTGAGAAACACAGCTTGTGTCTGGCATTAATCATTCACAAAGTCTGGGGTAGATTATTCAAAAGTCTGGTTGAGAACCACTGGAGTAACTGTTGAGAGTCTCCAAAGGTTTGTGTGCAAATACAGAGGTCGAAAAGCCAATTTGATTTGGCTACCTGTCTCTGTGTCCTCATGCTTGGAAATAGGTGAGTGACTTGTACTTCAAGCAAACAACTATTGGGCAGAGCAGAGAAGGGAAAGGGATTCATAACAGAAACTAGAAGCTTTCTTCTCTCTCCAATTTCTCCTCCAACCTCAGCACCAATGATGAAATAAGTTAAAGAAGGAACCATTCATTGAGGACTCAAATATTCTACAAATGTCACTCTATCGAGTATTCAGATATCAACTAAGTAACCATTGTGTCTATAGCGAATAACAACTCTAAAAACTTCATACACTGCATATTCTTCATCGTCCAGTTGTACGAGGCATTCCTCCCTTTCTAAGCCTTTAACTGTGTTTGTGTGTATTTTTATTATGAGTTAATTGAACTTGCTCCTCCTTTCACTCTGGGAAACCTTGATTCTTAATTTTGATTGGTACTGTGTTTTAATTGAAGTGTGTGTGGTATGGCTGCTTGCTTAAAAAGTATAAAAAATGTTTATTGTTATTGACCAAAGGAGTTTAAAAAAAGGACAGCTGGTTTACTCCTCACCTGGCCATAACGTTGGTCATGAAATGCAAAGCTTGATCTCCCACCTAGTTACAGTAAATTCCAGAGTACCATATCTGAACTGCAGTGAGATTGGCTTTCATTTCAACTTAATTTTCACCGTATTGAGTCCTGTTTCCTAATCAACCTGTTCAGAAAAATTATTAAGCACCCCTGAAACAGGTGGGACCTGAACACAGGCCTCCTGGCTCAAAGGTCGGGATACTACCGCTGCACACAAGAGCCCTTTCATAACCTGAATAACCTGAATACTGCCTGGTTGAGTACAGATTGGCCAGAGTACAAAGCTTCTGTGCTGAATCACAGGTAAAAGCAAGTATTAAATATTTCTAGATAATTAAATGAGATTATAATTGCATTTGAGGCAAGCTAGAGTCCCTGTGTTGATTTGCACTTCAATTATACGTGACAACTGTTTGCAGAAAGTGCATTTTGGAGTCGTCTGAGATGGTATGGCTAGAACTGCAGAATGATTAACTGGGAGAAAGTACCACAGCAATTCTGTTTCTGATCTGATCCACGTAAAATTTGGGGAGTGAGGAACACCATGAAAGACTAGTTTAAAAAAAACCTCTCTGGACATGTATAGAAATGTGCTTATTAAAGGCCAGCACCATGAGACATTAATCTCTTCATGACTAAACACGCAATTATAGTAACTTGAGCCATTTAGAAATTAGGATGAGAAAAGTGTCTGATATCTTCTGAATTATTCTACATTATTTTAGAAATGCATGATTAAATAACTGAAGGTGTCAACAAAGCAAGAAACAGAGGCTACAGAAAACTGGTTCTGCTATGAAGCAAGTTGTCACATCATAGTTTTTAATTAGCTTATTTGGTTGTCTTTTAAACGACTGGGAGATAACCTATTTATTATAGCATTTGAAGCTGCTTTTTTTCTTAGATTTTAGGATTTAGTTATGGAAAAAAGAATTTGCTTTTATGATGTCTTTGCTTAAGTAATTAGTTCCATCTTGAACTTTATTCATAATCTTTGTGAACATAGCATTGTTTATTTAACATTTTAATTAAATATTTATTTTCTTCCTTTGCATCAGGTAAGTCTGCTGTTCTGAAGTCCCTGCTGGGCATCCATAAGATCTTCAGAGAGAGTGACCCTGCATATCTTTTGAATGACCTCTACATCACAGACTACTGCATTTGGATCCAGAAAGTGAAGTAAGTCTCCTAGCAATACAATTGGGTAATCTCAGCAAACTACAAGGACACTTTCACAGCCTGTAAACTGGCAGTACTTGTGTGACCTACCGTGCATAAATTCTTTCAGATATTTGCATAGCTCTATAGGGTTGCTAGGTGACACTCTGTACCTTATTGAATATGTATAAGGAAAAGTTAAGTGGCTGCCAAAATATGCCATTTGAAATTTATTGTTGTACTCTTCCACATATCATTCTTTCTACAAGCTGCTACTTTTTTTCATTTGTGTATTGGGGGTTGTATTTCAAGTCGTCATCTTTTTCTCTGGCAATTTCTGAAGTCTTGTAAACCCTTCAAAGATTTTGATGCGATTTCTTTGCTGCGTGATATTTTCAGACAAAATATGCATTAGGAAAATGTCACTTTGAGCTTCAAAGAGCTGTCCACCATTTGACAATATGAATGTTCTTCATAAAGTTGAAAAATGTGGCAGGTAACCAAATCTGAAGTCAAAGGTTTCAAACTTGCTGTCAGGTTATTAGACAATAGAGGCACACACAAAGTGACAGCTTTGGAAGACTGCTCACAAAAGCTTTGCAGACAGACTTCTGTTTTAAGTCACAGACCTTGAAATACGCATGAATATTTGTTGGAGAGGGTGGGAAACAGAAGTTTGGTAAATCTGCTGTGATTACGAGGAGTAGCATCTCCAAAAATGTCGCAGTATTAATGACATTTTTTTCACAGCAGAACTTAATTCCACACCACAATATAATTTATGAGCCATTTAACTTTCTGGTGTGTGCTAGCACTTTCCATCTGTTTGATAGGGCTAAATTTGTCCAGATTGATTTTGGCTTGAAAATTGATCTTCACAGCATTCAGGGCAAAGTGTATCGATGTGCATGTGCTGAGTTTTTGAATATTCCTAGGAAGTGTATTGGTCGGTTGATAAAGTCTAGCTTCGCATAATGGGCTGCATGGTGGCACAGTGGTTAGCACTGTTGCCTCACAGTGCCAGTGACCCGGGTTCAGTTCCCACCTCAGGCAACTGACTGTGTGGAGTTTGCACATTCTCCCCGTGTCTGCGTGGGTTTCCTCCCACAGTCCAAAAATGTGAAGATTAGGTAGATTGGCCATGCTAAGTTGCCCGTAGTGTTAGGTGAAGGGGTAAAATGTAGAGGAATGGGTTTGGGTGGGTTGAGCTTTGGCGGGTCGGTGTGTACTTGTTGGGCCGAAGGGCCTGTTTCCACACTGTAATCTAATCTAACCTAATAAGATGGCACTTCGTGTTGATCTACGTTTTAATTTCTATAGATGAGCATATAAATGGTTGCTTGGTAGTACAGACCTCGCATACTTTTGAAGAGCAAGACATTCTGTGAAAGATTCACCCCTTGCACTCATCAGAACAGAATTGCAAGAATACTCGATCCTTATGGAAGCAATAATTTGTACTGCGGGATAAGTAGGTGCTGTTTGGTTGTCATGTGGACTCTGCAATAAAATCACCAGTATTCTGAGGTTATATGATAAATTCTACCATTTGTACAGTGTTGTTCCTGTATAATTTGCATGCCAGTTTAAGTTAATATAGAAAATCTTGAGTGGTATTGATGGCCTATGTTATGACGTGGGTCAAGCCATCTGGGCTGATGGATAAGCAGTGACCAGGTGGAATTTTGTTGCTTTCAAGGGATTTGGGTCAGACTCTTCCACTCCTGGAAGATGGCGAGAGAGGAACGTAATTGGCCAGGTTGACATTGATGGAGGCCTGACACCACACATCGATGAAAAAGCAGGATTTAGTCTGCACAACTTCACAACGTCTTCATTTTATGTAGTGGGGTTTGAAACAGTTACTCATGCTTAAGATATCCATATTATTATAATTTTCTGCTCTTAGATAGTCTTTTGTTTCTTTTTTTTTGACTGTCTGAAAAGCACAATGTGCCATTTTCATTGTGCTGTTCAAAAGATGAGTTTTGGGTTAGTTGAGTATAAGTGTGTAGCAATCAGTTCGTTATTACTCCAAGAACAATGTTCTTCAATTACCCAATATTTTACCAGGGCCTTGGATTTCTTATGACTGCTATTCTGTGATTTTTGTTTTTCCCCTTTCCTGTGGAGGTTGGACTGCAGAATTCTTTCATTTTCCACAAAACTGTAGTTCAGTTAATGTCATTATCCCATTAGTGTGTAATCAGGATTTGTTCTGTGCCTAGAATACAGGATTGGGTGATAGCAGTGGGATGAAGGCAGCTAGGTAGCTTTCGTAATCAGAATGGTGGGTGTGCTGGGCCTGGGTAGCAATATGAATGATTTTAGTATGTAATGGTATTACTGAAGAGTAAATCTGGTGTTCAGCAGAATTTGGATAGTGTCTGCATTAGGAGGTCCACAGTCTGCCAATTCTAAACAGTGCGAGGGGAAGTGTGTTGCTGGTGGGAAGAGCCAGAATAACATTTAGAATGAAGTTTAAAGTAAATTTTCTCAGTGACTGTGAAATGCTTTTTGAGTGTGATCCCAGAGCACCAGTAATTTACTTAGGAACAGCACACACCATCCATAGACCAGAATTCAAGGTCCTGATTTAGGCACTCTCAGTGAGTTGGCTTAGCACATTTTTTATGACTTATCTCCAGAGTCTGTTCTGTTACTTTCAGTAAAAACCCAGATATTTTCTGTCTGAATATTACACTTTAATACAAATATTAGAAGAACCCCCTTGCTCTTCAACTGTGGTATTTCCATTTCCCACATGAGTGAGGGTATATTCATAGGTTTCATTCTCTGGTTGATCAAGCTGTAGGGATATTTTTGCAGTTAATTGATCCGTTTGATACAAAATAATCACATGGGAGCTTTCCAACTTTGATTACGGCACTTTGCCTTGTTAACTTGGGCTGGATTGGAACAATGCCAAAGAGACGTTGAGGAAGCAATTTAACTCAAGGTTATTAACAGACAATCTACCTCATATCAATAAATAATACTGGCTTTGGCAGTCATGAACTACCATAACAGTAGCTCAGTGGTTAACACTGCTACCTCACAGCACCAGGAACCCAGGTCCGATTCCACTTTCAGGCAACTGTGTGGAGTTTGCACATTCCCCCCCGTGTCTGCATGGGTTTCCTCCCACAGTCCAAAGGATGTGTAGATTAGGTGGAATGGCCATACTAAATTGCCCATGACATCTAGGGATGTGCAGGCTAGGTGAATTAGCCATCGAAAATTCAGGGTTACAGGGTCTGGCTGGGCTGCTGTTCAGAGGATCAGTGTGGACTCAATATGCTGAATGGCCTGCTTCCACACTGTAGGGAGTCTATGATTCTATGGCTAGGAAATTGAAGTTCCTGTTTAAATCTATTACTAATTTTGTACGTGGTAAAATGCAAATGTGGTCTGACTTGGGTAAACTTAGTGTACAGAGATAAAGTCATCTGTTGTATACTGAAAGCTTTGTTCGTGTCATTTTGGAGCTCAGCTTAACTTTGTTCAGAGTTTACATTTATTTCAGTTTAGATTAGATTCCCTACAGTGTGGAAACAGGCCCTTCAGCCCAAATAGTCCACACCGACACTCTAAAGAATGACCCACCCAGACCCATTTCCCCTCTGACTAATGCACTTAACACTGTGGGCAATTTAGCATGGCCAATTCACCTGACTTGCACATCTTTGCACTGTGGGAGGAAACCGGAGCACCTGGAGGAAACCCACGCAGACACTGGGAGAATGTGCAAACTCCACACACAGTCGCCCGAGACCGGAATTGAACATGGGACCCTGGTGCTGTGAGGCAGCAGTGCTAACCACTGAGCCACTGTGCTGCCCTTTGACCACACAGACTGGCTATGTACAAATTTGTTGCTGCATTTTTGCAACACAAGAGTGACTGTCTACACTTCCATTGGGAATGGCAGTTGGAGCATCATTTTGAGGTTGTACAGGATGTTGGTGAGGCCACGTTTGGAGTACTGTGCGGTTCTGGACACCTTGCTATAGGAAGGATATCATTAAATTCAAAAGGGTTTAGGAAAGGTTTACTGGGATGTAGCTCAGAATGGCTTTGAGTAACAAGGCGAGGCTGGACAGGCTGGGACTTTTTTCACTGGAGTGTCAGATGCTGAGGGGTGACTTTGTTGAGGTCTATAAGATTGTGACGGGTATAGGTGAGGTGAATGGCAAAGATCTTTTCTCTAGTGTAGGGGAGTTCAAAACCAGAAGGCATAGGTTTATGGTGAGAGGGGAAGGATGTAAAAGGGACCTGAGGGGCAACTTTTACATATATAGGATGGTGCATCTATAGAATGAATGGCCAGAGGACGTGGTGGTTGCAGGTGCGTTAGAACATTGAAAGACATTTGGACAGGTGCACGAATTGGAAAGGTTTTGAGGGATACAGGCCAAACGCAGGCAATTGTAGCTAGTATAGTTTGAGAAATCTGGTCGTCATGGGCGAGTTGGACTGAAGGGCCTGTTTCAGTGCTGTATGACTCTACAGGTTGGGAATCCTTTATCCAAAAACCTCAGGAGCAACATTTTTTTTTGGATGGGTCCATTGGGTCTTTTGAGGGTAGCCTAAAAGAAAACTTTGTTTTTCCCCAAAAGGCCCAATGTCAGTATGTCTACACGTGTGCTTTCAAAAAGCCTTTTGGTTTTTAGGTGTTTTGGGTTTTTGGACGTGGGAGTGAAGGATCCCCAACCTGTAGTTGATTGGCTATAAAGCACTTGAGACCACGATCAGCTCCAGTGATCATGAATGACTCTAAATACAAAGTCTTTTTTGCATCTGTGATATGTCTGTCTCAATACTTGTCTGTTTTTTTAGGAATTTAGCTTGTGGTGTACTTAATAATTTTGCTTCTAAGTTTCCAACCTCCGTGCTTAAACATTGATCAGCTAAGGACACCAGTCTCTTGGGTTGTTATAGCTGTCTCTGAAGTTTATGGTTTTGTCATTAAAAACATCATAATGACCTTAATTTCACAGCAGTCCGTTTTCCGTTTAATGTGTATTTCTGTCAACCAAGTGGATTCATTTTGTCATGTCACCTTAGAACCAATTGACATCTGGTTTTGTCAGACGTGTATTAGGGACAGGAATAGATATGTTTTAATTAGTTTGTTGAAAGCCAGTGATATTTTGATAGCTCACGTCTTCTTTGTCTTGGCAGCTGAACAATGATAAAACAGAATGTAGGGTAATTTCTCTTTGCTTCATACCTGTCCAGACAGCACAACATGTTCATGTTCAGTAAGCTTTGGAACCTCGACAAGTCTGACTTCATTCTGCAGCAATCACGAATTTGGGTACACCAGCCAGTTACAAAAGTCCTTTGTTTGTTTCATCATTCTGAAACTCTTGAAATATTTCCAAAATTATCAGCATTAACCTTTGGATTTCCCAAAGCTAAAGCATCACTGTTCAGTAGACCACTGAAGGAAGATATGGGACTAGTTCAGTTTAGGAAACCTGGTTGGCATAGGCTGAAGGCAAAAATGAGGACTGCAGATGCTGGAAACCAGAGTTTAGATTAGTGTGGTGCTGGAAAAGCACAGCAAGTCAGGCAGCATCCGAGGAGCAGGAAAATCGATGTTTCAGGCAAAAGCCCTTCATCAGGAATGTTAGAAAAGTTAGGCTGAAGGGTCTGTTTCCGTGTTATAAGACTCTTGATTCTTCAGACTCAGTTCTCTGACAGTAGAGAGAAGGTTCAGTGCCTCTGAATGGTGATGGTGTGGGAGGAGCAGTAGTGGCACTTGGAATTGATTGGTAAAGTTCGGGTAAGTGATGTTCTTATTTAGTGTTCCTATGATCTTCGTAGAGGCTATAACCTTTCAGATGGATTTTTTCGTCTTTTGTCATGGGATGAGAGTTTCATTGGATGAGCCAGTATTTACTCATCATGATGACTCCTGTGAAAGTGTCGGTGAGTTGCCTTCACAGTGAATTGTGCAAAGAATCACACGGCAAGATTTGACATTTTAAGTGTCACATTACGTTTTATTCTAACAGATCCACATTGACTATGCATTACATAGGAGGCAGTTCATACTCTCAACAACGTGAAAGCTATCCCTGAACAACTAAACAAACTAAACCTCAGCTTCCACGTTTATACAGTACATTGCAATGCTGTGCCATTCTTGTTTTTATGTTTTCAATTTCGCCCAGTTTCTCTTTTCCCTGCTACAGTGAGTTATCTTGAAAACCACTTCACTCCATCTCCCTGGGTATAATCCAAATTGATATCCAGCAGCAAGGCACACTCGGTGACTTTTCATTCTTCCAGGTCCAGATTTTTTTGTTCCCAAGTCATGTGCACAGAGACGGAAGAAATCCCGACTCCTAATCCTTTGTCATTCCCTCTCCATTTTGATTCAACTAGTGTCCACCATTGCAAACCTTTGGAGCTATGCCAACAGTGGTTATTGATGTGACTATTGAGTAAAAATACACTCTTTGACAAAATAAGTTAATACATTGGATTTGCTTTACCTAATCCCATTTGAAAACACACATTCCACTCCAGAATGAATAAGAAAGGTTTAAAATGATGTGAGCCAAATGCTGGCAAATGGGTTTTTGGTCAGTTGGATGTCTTATTAGCGTGGACAAGTTGGACTGAAGGGTCTATGACTCTATCTTAGAATGTTTAGCAGTAATAATACTGTTGCCATGTCAACAAGGTTATTCTGTCGCCATTTTCCATGATGGACAATTAGTCAATGTCCATTTTTGGAGCACTTAAAATGAACTTTTTGAAGTACAGATTCAAAACCTTTGGAATTGTTTCAAGCTTTTGTATGCTTTTACATCTTCTAAAATTAGAGACATACCTGCTTCTTAAAGACCATGTAACTGCATCTTTCACTTTCTCCATTTTCTACTCTTTTTGGATTTTGTGCAGAGTTTTAGACACTGTTAAGTTAGCTTTTGATTTTCTTGGATGATGACAGGTGTGTGCATACCAAACGTCCAAGAAGTATGTGAAATTAGGCAGCCCGGCCGTCCACATCTTAATGATAATCAGAGTACAACTGCCTGCCCTTCAGCATTACCGAGATTGAAATTGTTCATGTTATTCAGAAAGTCTGACTCGTGTGGAAATTGGAACATCCAAGCATTGCATTGTATTGAATGAAAGTCGGCATTAAGTCATGTTGTTAGGGAAGAATAGACCTTTATTTTGGGTTGGTCTGGACTGTGTCTGACACGGGAGTTAGATTTTAAAGTAGGTCCCCTAAACGGGGACAATATTCTGCTCCTAGCATGGTAATGAGAAGGGGATGCTTACGTGAATGAAGTAACAGACTTCAGCAAACGAGATGCAAATGTCCCTGAATTCAGAGTGGGCAGTGAAGCGATATGCGACAAGTATGAACCCATTGGTTTGCTCTCAGTGCTATGGTAACGTGGTTTGGTGGTCTATCCAGGCCTCAGAGAGCGATCACGCCTCAGCTAAATGTTTCTTCAGCCAATCTATTTGGCAAATATTTGTTGATGTGCAAGAAGTAGAAAAGATGTGGAATGGTATTCTATTCAGCCAGTTTAATGATATCTGTACCTTTTTTTTAAACTGGTATTGTTTCACTACATGATATCTGAAAGGGCATCTTACTACTATAGTTGAAATTAATTTGACCAGTAATGGTCAAATGTGAAAGGACTCTTCCGTTGTACCGTTGAACTTATAAAGCCACACATTTTGGCTATTTTGCTACTTTGGTGTACGACTTGGGCTCAGTAAAGGCCTCTCTCTAAGGTTTTAGTTCGTCGTAGGATTTTCTTCAGATTATGATTGAAAGATTTTACTGAGAGCTAATGGTTCATAGTTATTGGTTCATAATAGAATTATGTAAAATTAAGATGTGCCATGATCCTATCTTGTAATTTCCCCATGGGTTTTGCATGGTCTTATTTATCTAAAAATCTGACTAGTTATTTTCAGACTGTTCAATACTGCCAGCATGATATTCCATACACATTCCAAGAAGGAAAGAGAATGTCGTGTCCAACTCTTGGCATTTCTAAGCCACACTTCAGCACTGAAAGCATTCACTTGTTTCTGGGTGGCACTGAAGCTGACTCACTGCACACAAACCTAGCTTCTTCATGTGTAACTTCAAGCTTTGATTCATGGGTTTAACTTTGCAATCTGGCTTTGGCTTTCTGGATTTGTTCCACAAACATGTGGAAGGAACCTGAATTTTAACAGGGTCCTCGGACAAGAAATGAGGGATCTAGGAAAATGTGCTAAAACGCAAACCTGTGCCAGGTCAATAGACCGCAGGTTCTGATCTGTCAGGGGCAAGTGTAAGGTGGATGTCAGAAAGTATTTATTGACACACCAGGTACTCAACATCTAGAAAGAGTTAGATGGGAGATGTGTGAGGCCTGGGCATTGTGTCAGTTCAATGGGGATTTGCGGGGATGTTGCCGGGGTTGGAGGGCTTGGGCTGTGGGGGGCAGCGAGGGGGCTAGGCTGGCTGAGGCTGTTTTGCCTGGGGTGTTGGAGACTGAGGGGTGACCTTGTAGAGATTTGCAGAGTTATGAGGGGCATGGGTGGGATGGATGGACGGGGTCTTCTCCATGGGCTGGGAGCGTACGAAACTGGAGGGCATTGGTTTGGGGTGAGAGGGGAAAAGGTTTAGGGGAGATCTAGGGGGCAGCTTTTTCGCACGGAGGGTGGTGCATGTGTGGAGTGGGCTGCCTGAGGTGGTGTTGGAGGCTGGTGCAGTTGCAACATTTAAATGGCATTTGGATGGGAATATGCCACAAGGATCTGTTTTGGGACCACTGCTGTTTGTCATTTTTATAAATGACTTAGACGCAGGCATAGGTGGATGGATTAATAAATTTGCTGACGACATTAAAGTCGGTGGAGTAGTGGACAGTGTGGAAGAATGTTACAGGTTGTAGGGGGACTTGGATTAACTGCAGAATTGGGCTGAGAGGTGGCAAATGGAGTTCAATGCAGCTAATGTGAGGTGAAGAATAACCGGAAGGCAGAGTACTGGGTCGATGAAAAGATTCTTGGTAGTGTGGATGTGCAGAGGGATCTTGGAGTCCATGTACATAGATCCCTGAAAGTTGCCACCCAGGTGGATAGTGCTGTTAAGAAGGCATACGGTGTGTTAGGTTTCATTTGTAGAGGGATTGAGTTCTGGAGCCGCAATATCATGCAGCAATTATACAAAACGCTGGTGCGGCCACACTTGGAAGATTATGTACAGTTCTGGTCCCCATATTTCAGGAAGGATGTGGAAATGTTGGAAAAGGTGCAGAGGAGATTCACCAGAATGTTGCCTGGTCTGGAGGAAAGGTCTTGTGAGGAAAGGCTGAGAGACTTGAACCTCTTCTCATTGGTAAAAAGGGTAAGAGGGGATTTGATAGAGATGTACAAGATGATCAGAGGGTTAGATAGGGTAGACAGTGAAAGCCTTTTTCCTAGGATGATGACGTCAGCGTGTATGAGGGGGCATAACTACAAATTGAGGGGTGATAGATTTAAGACAGATGTCAGAGGCAGGTTCTTTACACAGAGAGTGGTTATGGCGTGGGATGCCCTACCTGCTAATGTAGTCAACTCAGCCACATTAGGGAGATTTAAACAATCCTTAGATAAGCACATGGATGATTTTGGGATAGTGTAGGAGGACGAGCTGAGAATAGTTCACAGGTCAGCGCAACATCAAGGGCCGAAGGGCCTGTTCTGCGCTGTAATGTTCTATGTTCTATAACGAGAGAAGAAGATTGTAAAGTTAATATTTTGGAAGAATGAGATCAGATCCTCTAATTAGCCCATCTTGTGTCATAAAGAACTGCTTATGAGTGTGAATTCTTCACTTTTTCCAGATTGAAAACATAAAATCAAGGTGCACTGAATGTTTTTAAGAAATGGCTATAGTTGTTTCAAAAGAACCGTCCCCTGGGCAGTCTGCTCTTCCGAATCAATGGCTATTGACTGCAAAGTTGGCTAGTGCCAGTTAATTTTTCATATTTCTGTGCAAGCATTGCCCAAGTGGCTAATATTTAATGTATGTTAGGAGCTAGTAAGCTTTTTATTCATGATGTTCCCATCCATGAGCGAGCTGGCAGGAACCCTGAGGCTTTTCTATCTCTTTCCCTTTCGCAGGCGCTCTCCTTCTGGCATGCAGACAATGTAATGCCCTCAATGCCATCCTGACCGTGACCAAATAATGCAGCACAAACTGGACTCCAAGTTAGAATTTTCTGCCCAGTAGGAACTTGCAACGACTTGACTTTATTATATTCTTTCCATAGTACAGTTATTGACAGATTGCTTTTTGCAAAGAGGCTGTAATAGGACTTGCCAGGAAGTGTTTGCTTCTGCCGATCTAGAATTAGATTTAGAATTCGAAACCCCACAGTGTGGAAACAGGCTCTTTGCCCAACAAGTCCACACTGACCCTTCAAAGAGTAACCCATCCAGACCCATTCCCCTATCCTACATTTACCCCTAACTAATACTCTGAACCTACACATTCCTGAACACTATGGGACAATTTAGCATGGCCAATTCGCCTAGCCTGCACATCTTTGGATTGTGGGATGAAACCAGAGCACCCGAAAGAAACCCACGTAGGCACGGGGAGAATGTGCAAACTCCACACAGACGTTCCCCCGAGGCTGGAATGGAGCCTGGGTCCCCTGTGCTGTGAGGCGGCAGTGCTAATCTAAGTATTCCACTGTATTCAGCCACATTGAGGAGGGTCTATGCTATGATATAATGCAACATCTAAGATTTGGTAGGAATTCAGCATTTCAGCTCCTGGCTGCTTCTCTCCTGATGAATCCTATCTTGAGATTTTAGTCTTGGTTGTTTGATCGATCAAAGTTAGAGCCGTAGAATAAAAATGAAGATGGATTTCAAATTGTGCTTGATGGTCCCGAGTATATTTTATAATCTGTGACAAAGAAGTACTTACAAGCATTGTATATTAGGAATAATCATCCTGAAAGGAAATTTTTAACCATTTAGGCTGCAATTTGAATATTTATCTGTTGCCTTTCAATGTAACACTCCTGACTGTCCTCCTTTTGCAGCCTGACTGACCATAATGCAGAACACATTTTCTTAAAAGGATTGTCTTTTTTTGTCAAGGAATTTTGACAAGTTTTTTTGGGGGGAAGAGAGGAAGTTTAATTTCAAAGGCTTGTTTTTTCCCAGTAAAGTACATTCACAGGTTTGCTTTTCAAAAGGAAGCTGCTCAAATGAAACCTGGTTAATATGTCAGAACGGGTCTTGGTTATTTCCACAAAATTTACAAATGGTGAATTGTTGTTACCCCAAATCAGCAGCAATAAGCACCTCATAAACTATTGTTGTGGTGTGGTCCCTGAGCATAGGTGCTTGATAAATGCATGCGTTGTGAATAACAGGAGACATAAAAGAGAGATATCTGTGTGGTATGATCCATCTGAGGCTGCACACTTAGTTTTTTTTAAAAAGAGAAAGCTGACAAATGCGCCTCTGCTCAGACGAGCGCGAGGGAGTAGTCAACAGTATGTTCATTGCTGACCAAAGCAACAACTGAAGTGGGTGAGAATAGCATGTTCATCATGCAAAAATGTGAAAGTAACAGCAAGTTGAATTAACTAAATCCAATCCTAATCGTTTATTACTGGCCTCATGAGGTGTTTTCTCTTGTTCACCTTCGAAAATATCAGCAAGGACCTAAAAAGACCAAAATATATATGGATTCGGATTACAGTGGCATATCATTGACATACCCTTGGTTCATACTGCCATCAAAGTAAATTCTTAACAATGAGGGTTCTCTTAGATATCGGAAAGTCAAATCCACTATGGGAGTAGGAGACTCCATGTACGCGCAATCCTTTGCTATAATCCTTTGTGTGAACAGAGTAAGGGCAGATTATGGCATCATTTGTATCATTGCTGCCCAGTAAAAAGATGCACTTATAGATTCGGCTTCACTTTCAAATTAAATTCACCATTTTTCCTACATTCTTTAAATATGAAATACCTGCTAGAAAATACTTACAGACATTTGGGTAATAGACAGGTTTCAGCTCATTTGCACCAAGGTAGTCTGCTGAATCTGCCTGCTTAAGTTCATATACTATAAAAGGGTAACAGTTTGACAGAAGTACTGGATGACTGCAGGAGCTGTGCTGATGATCAGTCATTCCTCTGGTAAAGCTGAAAAATGGAAGGTCGTTGAGGAGAAGTATATCCAAGCAAAGTAGGTGAATTGCCTTAATCTGGAATGCTTCCCTTTAAATATGGAAAACTATGTCTTGTTTCTTTAATGTATTTCTGTTGTATGAATGATACTAAATGTATTTTAAGAGGCGTGCAAAGCCTCTGAACATGGCTTAAATCTGTAAACTAACCATTTATGTTGTATTTTGATGCTTTGTGTAGTGTGCACTGAGTTAAGGACAACAATGCATGCAGGAAAGGAGCTTCATTCCATTGTACATATCAGTTCACTGAAAGCATGTCTGATGCAATAAGTCTCTATTGATTGATGGAAGTACTCACTGAGTGCATTGCATATAAATCAACAAGCTTCCCAGTTACTGAGGGAAGCAGTTAATCTTGTCTGTACTAATAAGGCAGCAGGTTGCCAGTATCTGATCTCTGGTATCTTTTCAGTTCGGTTTGACATTATCATTCATTTAAAGACAAGTATTTTGCCATTATATCAAAATGGATTTAAAAACTGCAGTAAATCAGTTCTAAAAATATAAGATGCACCGCCCTGTTGAATTATGTTCACTGTTACTTTCTGCACAGAAAGATTGCGATACTAAATCTGTTATGATGTATGCGCTTATTTTTGCTTCCATAGGTCCATTTTTTGCTATTTTATTCCTGTATAATGAAACGTTGTCCTGAAGAGAGCATTTTGACACACACAAAGCTTTGATTCTTTTTTTTTTGTCAAATAAAGCAGACTGGAATAAGTAGGGATGACTGTGAGGAGGAAGGTGAATCCACAGTAGTGAAGAGACCATGTGTATTTTCTTTGGATTCAAGGCCTATTGATTTCCCTTGCATCGTGAGCAGTTTTGTAGATGGTTTTGCACAAGATATAATAATTAAGCAACATTTTTCCAAGTTGCAGAATACTTCCAAGTTAGCATTTCTATTTTCAAAAAAGTGAATTTGACAGCTGTGTTGTTCTATTCCAAGATCACTGAAGGGATGAAATAGTTTTCAAAGTTTTTCTCTGCAGTCCCAACAGCAACTGAAATGTTATAGTTCCCACCTTCTGACAGTAGAGGTCCTCAGTGAATTGCTGTTTCCTCATTTGCTCAAGTTCAGACTTGACGTGTACATCCTTTCCTGCCATTTATTATTTCTTTTGTTTTCTGTCTGCCACCCCCACACCAGAGGAAACCAGAGGGTTCTGTCTTAACCAGAGTGGAGCTAAGACCTGCTGTTGTGCCTTTTGATTTGCATGTGCCCTTTTCCCTCAAATGTCTGGTCTTTTATCGTTAAGCAGGCAATTAATCTTGTGCTTACATTTTTACTGCTACGTGCAAATAGACATTTTGCATCATAAATTTTAACCATATATTTTATGCAGCTCCTTGCCCAGTCCTGGAGTTGGAAGAAAGCTTTCTGTTGTAGCGAGCAGCGATGCAGCAGGAAACTATATATGATTGGAAGGTGCATCACTTTAATTCCTGCTGTCTAATAGAGATTGATTCTGAATGGCTCAACGGGATACAACCAAAGATTTCTGTAACCAGAGGAATGATGTACCAGAAAGGCCCAGTTGATTGCCGAGAGCTCCAAGATTCAGATATTGTACTGGGCTATCAATGGTATTGGATCCATAATTATAGTCCTGAACATAACCACGCAGTGCATTGATCAAATTGTTAATTCTGCCTTTTGAATTCCAAGTATCAGGAGCAAAGTTTCAAGTTCACCAGTTCATCGGGTTAGGACTAGCTGATGCACTATCCACTGCGTACAGATTTACTGCTATATTCTTTGTTGATCTTACAGATCACTGAAAAATGCTCTTTAATACATCTGCTTTTGTGTTCAGGACATGAACATGGTCTCTGACTTAAATCCAAGCATCTCTTACAGACGTATCTTGCCCATTTTTTAAGCAGGCTTAATTTTTAAGTGGGCCAGCAATAACAGTTGACAATTACACAGCTCATTTACTGTGGAAATTGCTCCCAGGTCCTTCGTGGAAGCTTAAGGTCATAATGGATGCAGAGCCAAGGCCTAATAGATGTGACATTTAGAAGGTTTTTAAAGAAGCAGGAGGTGGCAAGACAGATTACAGGAAGGAATTCCAGAACTTGGTGTTTTTGCAGCTGATGGCACAACACTCAATGTTGGGGTAAAAAGCGACACTGTGGGTTCCCATTTAAATAGAATGGTAAGGAAATGAACAGCTTGTTTCAGATTGAAGTCATTATTAAACAAGGGATCAAAATGCTGGCCAAAATACAGTCTGGGGTTGAAAGAAAATGTCCGCGATTTCAGTCCAGTATCTATTCAACTGGAGGAGATTATATCTTGTGCCTGACTGTGAAAGGTAGTTGTGGGTTGAGAGTGTAGTGCTGGAAAAGCACAGCACATCAGGCAGCATCCAAGGATCAAGAGAATTGATATTTCGGGCATAAGCCCTTCATCAGGAATAAGGGAATTCAGCCCTGATGAAGGGCTTATGCCTGAAACGTCAATTCTCCTGCTCCTCGGATGCTGCCTGATCTGCTGCGCTTTTCCAGCACCACACTCTCGACTTTGAGCTCCAGCATTTGCAGCCTTTGCTTTCTCGTGCACCAAAGAGCAGTTTGATAAAATTTGTTGAGTTTGCCAGACATTTGTGTAGTGTTTTGTCATGCTTCCATGTAATAGAGAAAGATAATTGTGATAAGAATTTAACAAAGTTGTATAAAGTCTTTATTGTGCAATGAAAAGAGGTGTGTCATGGTGTGAAAGGCTAGTGAGTAGACTTTGTAATTAAATAGAATAGCTTGAGGTGTTTTTTGATTGATGCCATAAATAGGATGGGTTTACTGTTTAAATAAAGTAAGGGTTGGACTCATGGTTCCTATTATGGAGCAATACTGTGCTGTTCTGTCTTTGGTCAATATACCAAGGAATCTCGATTATCCGAAAGACACGGGTGGGAAGTATTTTGTTTGGATAATCGAATGCCGGATAATACTGTCTAGCCTTGCGATCTTGTCCAGATAATCCCTAATTCAGATAATCGAGGTTCCTCTGTAAATGTTATTGTGCCAACAAAGTTTGGTTTGTCTCCAACACAGAGATAAAAGTTTCCCCAATAATTTGCTGATCATTAAACCTTAGAAAATTCCCAAATTCCATCCAGAATTACCGAGGAGTTGTCTCCAAGCTGTTCATACTTTGGAATTGTCTGTGTTTGTGAATTATCAGGTCGTTCAATAAGTGTAGCGTTCAGATACTTCTAGGAAACCGGTTTACTGAAGTGACTGTTCCTTTCTTCTGTGGTTGCTTTTTCTTTTCCTCCCTTTTAAGTCCATGCACAAGGCTCTCTTCCTGGTTTATTTTTATAATTATTTAGATGTGGCCTTCCTTAAAGTGAATTTTGAGGTTAAATACTTTTTGTTTGAACTACTGTGTGATCGGGTAGCCCAAATGAAACTCGCTCCGGGGAAGGAATAAAGTGGAACCTGGAAATGGCAGAGGGGTTAAATTCATTGCATCAGTCTTCACAATAGACGATACAAATGGCATCTCAAAATTACTAATTTTTCCAAGGACAAAAAAACAGGAACTAAATAGCTGTCATTAGAGTAAAAAGTGCTAAGGAAACACATTGGAGTAAAGACCAATAAGTCCCCTGCACCTGATGGGATGCACCCTAAATATTAAAGGGAGTAGTTACAAAGATACTGAATGCATTGGTCATAACCCTCCAGGAATCCTTAGGTTGTGGGAAAGATCCAGAGGATTGGAAAACTGCCGATTTAACGTCTTTACTTCTAAGGAAGGTGGCAAAAGACAGGTAACTATTGGCTAGTTAGCTTAACATCTGTTATTAAAAAAATATTAGAGGAAGAATTTCTTCCCTGAGGGTTGTGAATCTGTGACATTCTTTACCACAGACACTGTCGAGGCTGGATCGTTAAGAATACTCAGGGCTGATATAAATAGATTTTTAATCATAAAGGAATCGAGAGTTATGGGGAAAAGGCTGGAAGGTGGAGTTGGAAGATAGCCATACAGAAATTAAGGGCCACGTTGTTTGATTTGAAACACAATGACTGAATTTCCAAAATGAAGTTTAAGATAACACCATTTGGAATATTGAAGCACATTAAAATAGTACTTCGTAGAATAGTTTTTAATTCTGAAGTCTAATGTCTTAATCTTGGAATTTTCTTTTAAGTTCTGCTTCCTCGTTGTCATATTTTATTTCCATTTCCTCTCCTTTCTTCTACATTTCCTCATCCCCATCTTCACCCCTGCCCCCCCCCCAGTCCTCCCACCTGTATCTCAAAGTAATTGAAAAGCAACCAAAGTTTTAAAAACTGGTGACTGTTGTTTTAAACCTAGATTATTCTGAAGCCTGACATCAAATCCATGTGGGTGAATCATGCATTATAAAAAAAATTAGGTCTGATTGTTAAATGCTTAAGAGACAGCCTACATTATCACAGACAATGATGCAGTATCACACAATCTAGATGTCTTTTGAAAGCCTTGTGACAAGGTGAAAACCTCTATTTCGTGAGTAAAGTTGATGTTTTCCATAGTTTTTTTTAATATTCTTTTAACAGCATGACACTAAGAATATTGTCAATAATAGAGGTGGACAGTAGCAACTGCTCTATTTTAAATAACATCCACTAAGACTAGTTTTGATTTGGAGATGCAGGTGTTGGACTGGGGTGTACACAGTTAAAAATCACACAACACCAGGTTATAGTCCAACAGGTTTAATTGGAAGCACACTACCTTTCGAAACACCGCTGCTGATGAACGGCGCTCCGAAAGCCAGTGTGCTTCCAATTAAACTTGTTGGACTATAACCTGGGGTTGTGTGATTTTTAACTAATACTATTTTGTACTGCATGAGAACAATGTTCTGAAAGGAAAAACTCATGTAAATTCGGCTGAGCAAATAGCAGAATGCTGATCTGGCAGAATCTGCTCGGAATCGTACAGATGACGTGTGAAACCTGAGCACCACCCTCCTTTTCTCAGACAATCTCCATTGACGTGGGGCTGATTTATAGCAGTAATAATTTGGAACTTAACCTGTCTTGAGTGGTAGCTTGTCCAATGCTGTCTTAAAATTCATGTACACAACATTCACAACATTTGTTTCATCAATCTTTATCTGTTCCTTCATCGGAAAATTCAATTAGTCAAGCATAATGCACCTTGTCCAAATCTCTACTGGTTTTTCATCACTGACTCCACCATCTCCCTGCCCCGCTTTGTTTTTCTCTGAAGGAGAGTTTTAAAACCTTCCAATATTTGATGCGCCTCCAGTTGCGCTGACTGCCCTTGAATCAGATCTGAAGTAAGGCTGTTGTATCGCTCCCTGCCCTGCTGCCGACCATCTCCACATCGAGGGAAGCTCCTTGGCTATCTCCACAAATCTGTGCATTCACTCTCTCTCTCTCTCCCTCCCTCCCTCCCTCTCTCTCTCTCTCTCTCTCTCTCTCTCTCTCTCTCTCTTTCACGCTTTCTCATGTGCTGGCCCCCCTTGCTGTCTCTCACCTCAACCCGCCTCGCACCCCACCTTTCTTTAACCACCTTGGTTACAAGTCATCTGGAGAAAGTGAGGACTGCAGATACTAGAGATCAGAGTTGAGAGTCTGGTGCTGGAAGAGCACAGCTGGTCAAGCAGCATCCGAGGAGCAGGAGAACCGACCTTTCAGGCAAAGGCACCACAGTCTTGACTACAATTCACCTGGCCCAGGGGAAGCATAGCGGGTCCCTCTGGTGGCATCTTTTCACGGGGATGAGTCAAGGGTTCGGGATGATAGTTACTCTTAACATAAGTTTGCTGCATCCCTCTACCATTTCCATTTCGATCTTGGCCTTTGGGATTTCTACATAGGATTCCAGACGCTGCATGATTGCCCCCAGACAGTTTTCTCAGAGGCAGCTGTCAGGACTCCTGCAGGGGAAGTGCTGCCTGGCTACAGTGCTGCAAGGATTGTCTACCATCTGAGAATCTGGTCTTTACATCCTTGAATAGCTAAGTGCCCAAATCTCATTATTTTTAATCCATTGAAAACATCAAACTGTGGTATGCAGATAAATGTGAACCATGTATTGAACTGGAAGTTATTCAATCTAACCCAAATTGATCATGCTGCTAATAAAGTGATACACTGAGTGATTTTAATCAGTGAACAGATCCTGACAGCTTGGAGCAGCCAGATGGGAGGAGTGAACATGTCAGTAACCATTTATTTTAAAAGTGGCTTTTCCAATATTTGTTCATTTTTGGGTTGTGACCATTTATCAATCAGTAGCTTCAGCAGAACTGGTTGTACTCTTGTTGTGACTGCCTTTTCATCTAGTACTTTTAACTATATAAATCTGATCTGGGGTTTCATAACCTAACTTGCTGGAGTGTAGCCAGTAGAGAACTACTTGTACATTGTCAAGAATGTGAAGCTTCTTAAATAAACAGAGGATTAATTGTGTTTGTGGCATGTCATTCAAGTGACAGGAGAGGTTGTAATCAGTCGACACTTGTGTTTGCCCTCGAGCGAGTTGGATTACAGCAGCCTGAGTAAACACACATTCTGGCGGGAAGTGCTAGGATCTTTTCACACCATTACTTTGTTTAACTATGAAATATAACTGCTTTGTTTCATTGCTTTTGAGGACACTGCAAGTTCTAAAGAATTTGCATGTTTTCTTCCAGTTTTATTTTTTTTCTTGAGTAATATTGAATTGTCAAGGGCAGGAGTGAACTTGGTTTTAAATGGTGCCTAGGCCTACTGCCCAAATTGAACGGGCACTGCTAGGTCAAATGCATGGTCGTCTTGTGTTCACGTGGCAGTCTCTTATTGTATATGGTTCTGCTCACCACACTACCAGAAGGATATGGATGCATTGGAGAGGATACAGAAAAGGTTTACCAGGATGCTGCCTGGTATGTGGGGGACCTTAAGCTATGAGGAAAGGTTGAATAGACTGGACTTGTTTTCCCTGGAATGCAGGAGGTTTAGGGGAAACCTCATAGAAGTTCAAAAGATTGTGAATGGCATGGATAGAGTGGAAAGTCTGAGTCTTTTACCCCAGGATGGAGGCATCAGTTACTAGGTGACATAGTTTCAAGGTGCAGGGAAGGGGATATGTTTAAAAGAGATGTGCGAGACATGTTTTTCACACAAAAAGTGGTGAGCGCCTGGAACATACTGCCAAAGGAGGAGGTGGAAGCAGACACAATAGCCGCATTCAGGAAGCACCTGGACGCATACATGAATGGGAAGGGAATAGAGGGCTATAGATCCTGTAAGTGAAGACAAGGGCAAAATGTGTCAGTGTAGGCTTGAAGGGCTGAAGGGCCTGTTGCTGTGCTGTATTGTTCTTTATTCTTGTTCTGCCCCAAGCTGAGTTCTGACCCCCATATCCTTTCCATTGTAAGCCTGTCAATTTGCAACTTTGTAGTATCACCTGATGCCCCAATATCTCAAGTTGAAAATTCTTTTAGACGCATTGTTGCCACCTTAGCATACTCCATCGACTTGAGAATACTCTGTCCAAACTTCAGGTTAGCCTGAATACAGCTGCTTTTTAATTCCGGTTCCCCCATTACCCATTATTGAAGGTTGCATCTTCACCTTCTTAAATTGAGCTCTGTAGTTTCTTGCCTAAATCCCTCTCAGAATCCCGACAATGCTGAAGCAAGCCATTTGGCCCTTTTGAATCCACACCAACCCTCCAAAGAACATCCCACCCAGACCCACCGCATCCCTGCAACCCTCCATTTCCCACGGCTAATCCATGTAGCCAGCACATCCCTGGACGTCATGGCCAGACTACCTAATCTGCACATCTTTGGATTGCGGAAGGAAACCGGAGCACTTGGAGGAAACCCACACAGACAAAGGGAGAATGTGCGCACTCCACACAGACAATTGCCCGAGGCTGGGATCGAACCCACATCCCTGATGCTGTAAGGCAGCAGTGCTAACCACTGAACCAGCGGCAACCGCTTCATCTCCTTTCTCCTCCTTTAAGGATCTCCTTAAAACTCATTTCTTTTGACCAAGCTTGTGACCACTCGTCCAATATGTGCTTTCTTGTCTCATGCCTCAGTGAAGCATTTTGGAATTTTATTTTGCTTGCTCTGAATCTAATTTGTTACCAGCAGTGATAGGAGTAAACCTTAGGTTCTCAGTAACTTAAATGTTGGGCTCAGTGCTATCGATCATAAAGCAAATTTAGTCTGGTTTTTACTAGCACCCTCACCTTTTACATTGAGCTTCTTCAAAATTTTTCAACACAATATCTTCAGGTTGCAGTATTAACTGCCTGTACGTTTCACTGGTGCAAGAGAATAAGTTACTTGACAGAACTCCACGAAACCAGGGATTGTGTTTTATATTAGTGGCTTATACAGAGGAATCTCGGTTATCAGAATATCAATATCCAAATTTCGGTTTATCCGATGAAGATCTCGAGGTCCCACAATAACGTTACATCAAAGAGATAAGTATATTTGATTTACCAGTACTGAAGAACATGTGAAAACGCTGGCAAAAGCAAAGAAACACAAGCAGCTCAAGCATCAGCGACTGGAGTTTTTTTTTCAGGTAAGGGTTAGTTACGCCGCCCTTTGCAAAAGTAAGTATCTTATAGGGTATTCCCATTACTTTACTGGGCCCTTCATGAAAAAAGGCCGAGAAAGTAAACACATACGCGAGGCAGTGCTTCTGTCTCTCTATCATGTCATTGAGTTCACGGAAACTGACAAATCCTCTTGCGATCATAGAAGCTGTTCCGGACCTTGTTTAATGCTGGGATTTCACGTCGTATTTATGTGATGGTAAGGATTTAGTCCATCTCAGTTTAACCTGTAATTTGCAGATTGCAAAGATTAGTTTGTTTAAATAGCAGACTCATTAAAATTACAGATTTAAACAAATTCTCTGGTAGTTCACAGTGTTAGACCAATATGGCTTCCTTTGTTTAAGGTAAAATCCTTATCCGAATAATCAATTATCCAAATAAAATAGTGCCCGCCCATCTCGTTCTGATAATCAGGATTCCTCTGAACATTGTTGCTCGGACCAGTTCTCCATGCTTTTTTAGAGCAGAAAGGCAGTAGACTGGAAGAAAAATAAATCTATGAAATGATTTCAATAGCAATTATAAGTTAGATAGGAGAAGACTTCTCAACTTGATCTGTGCTTGGAGATGTGCAGCACTTTGGGAGTAGTAGAATCATAGAATCCCTACAGTGTGGAAGCAGACAATTTGACCCATTGAGCCCAGACTGACTCTCTGAAAAGCATCCCACCCAGACCATCCCTTTAAGTGCATTTGCCATGGCTAATCCATCTAGCCTATAAACCCCTGGACACTATGGGCCATTTAGCATGGCCAATCCACCTAACCTGCACATCTCTGGAATGTGGAAACTGGAGCACCTGGAGAAAACTCACACAGACACTGAGCACGCACAATCTCCACACAAGCAGTCACCTGATGGTAGACTTAAATCCGAATCCTGGTGGTGTAAGGCAGCAGTGCTAACCAGTGAGCCACCGTGCTGCCTATTGATCGAGGCTGCTTGATAGTGAGGCGGCAAATGAGAGCCGATGAGAGTATCTCTTCCCTCTTTTGGTATCTTGAAGTTACAATGGAGCAATTTCTCCAGTGACCAGAAAGTGCAGCATTTGTGTTTCAGTTCCATTGTCTGGTCCTTCAACGTTGCTGTAAACCCTGTTGCTAGGGCTTGGCATGTAAGCCATTTCAGAAAGATGGTATATTTGAATGGGTAAATATGTACTATATTCAAGTCCAGTTGCTTTACTGTTAAAGCAATTGTTGTGAACAGATTGTATTTAATCCCATTAAGTTTTGTTGAAATTCATATCATTCTTCACGATAATAGAAAAGGTAATGCTCCATGCTACTGAAAGGATTAGAGACCCGCGTCATATTGATTATGTCAGTTAAAGTCAATTTAATTCAAACTGTTATTTTAGTGATTTAACAGGTCAATGCTGTGGGACATATTTGCATTTTAAAAGGCAGTATCTGTATCTGCTGTGAACTAAAATTCAACAGTGGTAATTATTTCATCTAACAATAAATTGGAATGAGGTTTTAGTGACATTTTGTAATTGGTCCTTTCAGTCTAATGATGCGAAGTGGGAGTACATGGACTGATTGAAGAAAAGAGACAGATGCCTGAAATTGAATTTCGCAAAGAAGCAGGTGGATATGACAAAGTCCATCAGCATTTGCAAAGAAAAATGATTATCATTGGAGGTGTAGGTTTACCATTAAAATTTAGGAGATAAGTGAACCTTTCATTAGACAAACCTGCAGGAAGGCTGGGTGGAAGGGAACTGGTGAAAATCAAATACCAAGAATGTTCACTCTTGTCACGGAGAACTGATTAGCAAGATGTGGGCACCTCTGTGAAGCATCGGTAAACCCATTAGTGGAGCAGGAAGATGGACAGTGTCAAAGGCTATGCCAAAAATGCTAATTGCAGAAGACTGATATAAATGTGAAATTTACGCACAGCTGGTTGGCACACCCAAAGTCAAGCACAGCCTGACATTTGTATGGTACGATTTGACCACTTTGACTATGTCGTAGGCATACCCCTATCCCTGGGTACATCTTGTACCACTGATGGGACAGATCCACCAGAGGGGGCAGCAGAATGGTATACAGTTGGGAAGGAATTACCCTGGAAGTCAGCTGGGCCTGGGCCTTGGGATCATTGAGGCTTCTTGAGAAAGGAAGCCACCTGCTGATTACCCCCTTCCTTTGTCTCCAGTCCACGTCTGTGTCGAATACTAGTTGGAAGAAGCACGAAGGGTGGGAAGTACACAGAAAATACTTGATGAATTGGGTTCTTCAAGGTCCATCACCAATAATAGCTCGGTAGCACCACACCTCACGAAGCTGGCTGCGTCATAACAGATATAACTGTTAGACTGTGGCAGTTGTTGAGGAGACCAACAAGAAGAAAATCTTGCTTGACCTCCAAGTATTGTTGTGGAGATGTACGTGCTAGAAGAGTGACCAGCACACCTTTCTTTTGTGAAGCTGGAGTTCCATCTTCACCCTGAGGATATTTTCTATTGTGTCTGACACTATCACTGTACTAAATGGCATAGACTTGGAACAGATCCAACAACTCTAGAATGAGGATCCGTGGGGCACTGTGGGCTATTAACAACAGAATTATTTTCAACTACGTACTGTGACCTCTTGGCCTGGCATAGCCCCCATTCTACCATTACCATCAAGCCAGGAGGCCAACCCTGGTTCAATGAGAATAACAACAGAAAATGCCAGGAGCAGCATCCTGCATCGCTAAAAAATCCAAGGATGCATTCTGCTTTGGCTGTTTAGCATGCAAGTAATAAACAGCTGAGCGATCTCTCAACCAACAGATCAGATCTAAGCTCTCCAATCCTGTCACATCCAGTCATGAACAGTGGTAGGTAGTCAAACCACTCGCTGGAGGAGGAGACTTTACAAATTACCCCGTCCCAACTGATGGGAGAACCCAGCACGTCAGTGCAAAAGCTGGGGCTAAAATGTTTGCCAACATCTTCAGCCAGAAGTGCAGAGTGGGTGATCTATCATGGCCTTCATCATAGACACCAGTCTTCAACCAATTTGATTCACTGCAAGTGGTACCAAAAAGCAGCTAAAGGCACTGGCTATGGGCCTGACAACATTCCAACGATTAGTATTCAAGATATACTCCAGAACTAGGCATGGCCCTTGCTAAGCTATTCCAGTACAGTTACAGCACTGGCATCTGCCCAGCAACTTAGAAAATTACCCAGTTATGTGCTATTAATTACACAACAGGAATCTGCTCTCTGCTTGGTTTGGGTTCTACCAGGACCACTAAGCTCCTGATTTCATTACAGTCTAAGTCCAAGTTTGGCCAAAAAATTGAATTCCTGAGATGAGGTGAGAATGCTTGTCTTTGATGTCAAGGCAGCATTTGCCTGAGTATGGTATCAAGGAATCCTCTTAAAACTAGAGTTAATGGGAGTGAGTGGGGGCTGTATACTACTTGGGGTCACATGGTAACACTAAGGAGGATGGTTGGCAGAGGTCAGTTATGTTAGTTCCAGGACAATACTGCAGGAGTTTCTCAGGGTATTGACTTAAACCCTCGCATCTTTTGTTGCTTCCGTCCTGACGACAACATGATGGTGGATATTTGCTGATAATTCCACATAGTTCAATGCCATTTGTGACACAGATGCTGCAAGATTGAGACAACATTCAGGGTTTATCTGATCGGAGGCAGGTGTCATGTTGCACAAGTGCCAGGCAATGGCTCTGCCAGCACAAAGACAATCTAACCCCCTCTCTTTGGCATTCAACTGTATTACCATGTGAATGCCTCACTACCTACTGTCTGGGGGTGGGATGGAAGATTACCATTGACCTGAAACTGAATTGGACTGGCTGTATAAATACTGTGGCTGCAAAAATAAAGAATTCTGCTGTGAGAGCTCACCACCATTTACAAAGACACAAGATGGAATTGCAACTTGGCATTCCACCCATCTAAGCAAGAACAGTCAGAAGCTCAGCAGCATCCAGGACAAAGCAGCCAATTGTTTTGGCACCCATCCACCACCTTAACCATTCATTCCCTCCGCTGCTGATGTTCAGGGGCTACAGGGTGTACCATTTAGGGTGGCATGGTGGCACAGTGGTTAGCACTGCTGCCTCACAGCACCTGAGACCCGGGTTCAATTCCCGCCTCAGGTGACTGTCTGTGTGGAATTTGCACATTCTCCCCGTGCCTGCGTGGGTTTCCTCCGGGTGCTCCGGTTTCCTCCCACAGTCCAAAGATGTGCAGGTCAGGTGAATTGGCCATGTTAAATTGCCCGTAGCGTTAGGTAAAGGGTGGTTTGCGCTTCGGCGGGGGGATGTGGACTTGTTGGGCCGAAGGGCCTGTTTCCACACTGTAAGTAATCTAATCTAAATTTACAAGATGCTCTATAGAAGCCCACAAAAGCTGCTTCAACAGTACTTTCCAAACCCATAGCCTCTATCTCCTCAAGGGCGAGGTTAACATGCTTGGGAACATCAGTACATGTAACTGCCCTTTTGAGGACACACATCATCCTGGCTTGGAACTACGTTACCGTTCCCTCGCTGTCACTGGGTTAAGTAACTGGAACTCATTTCCTGACAACAGTGTGGGGGTACTTGCATTACATTTGACTACAGCAGCTCGCCAGCACCTTCCTTAGGGCAGTTCGAGACAGGCAGCAAATGTTGGCTTGGCTAGTGACTCCAACATCCTGTGAATGAATGGGAACGTAACTGCGTATGACTTTCGTATTTGATCTTGCCACTACTTTGCCAGATGAAATGGAAATCCAGATTTTAGCTTCTAAAGAATTTCCTGCATCGTGAGTGAATGATGAAGCTATCATCTAGTCCGTTCTTACAGAAAGTTTAAAATATTGAGCTGTTACAAGCTAGTGATTACAGCTCTCCTGATTAATAGGCAACAGAAATATCCAATTTGGAATTGGAATGGAGGGTGTGTTAAGGGTATAGTGTTTTAGCAAGTGACGTTTCTGAGCGCAATGATGTTATTTGCGGTGCAATGCTTAGCATTTCCTGATCTCCTCCTCAGGCTGACAGCTGTTAGCCTCAAATTAGCATGGTTTTAATTTCTGCTTTATCGATGTAGTACATGTCTTCCACATTGTTGCTGCTTTGCTTTTTGAGTTTGCATTAAGTGTGCTTACATGTCATGGTAGAGTGGGAGAGGGTGGGGGCAGTTGTCAGCGGGAGTAGTACAGTGCCAAGTCATTGAGTTCAACAAGATCCAAGTTTCAAATCCTGGTTCAATGCTGTGACCAATCTTGGCTATGCAGGCAATTCACCTCCGTGTATATATACTATATATGGGATAAATGTGCCAACTGTGCAGTGTTTTATATACAATGACCCTTGTTTTGTCGAAGATTAATTGATGACAGTAGCAGACACATTTCTGCAGCCACAAAAGTAGGTTGGCAGCACTCACATTGACTCCCTTGGTTAATAATGGCTCTCAAGTTCTTAAGAACCTTTCAGTACCTTGTTCATTAAACTCTACCCCAGCATTGGTCACTGCTTTCAGGAAAAGAGGGAAATAAAAAGCAAGGGGGAATGTTCTCTGGTGAGAGGTTACGATTTTACAGGCTCGCGTTCTTGTATAAATCAAGTTTCTTGTTATTTCTATGTGCTCATTTTCCGTGATTGTGAATTATTTTGTCAGTTTGCTGCAGTCACTTGGCTGTGCTGTATGGATATGTTGTGTCTTGTAGGTTACCAGACTTAAACAGAGGAAATGAAACAGTTGATTTGTGTTTTATAGTCGTGGTGGCTGCTTTCAGGAAGTGGTGAAAAGTTGATTGATTGGTGTGAGTTGGAGCAGAGCTGCAAGAAACCAGATGTAGTAACTATTAATATCAATTTAACCGTGACATAGCACGGTCTTCGCTGCAAGGTACTGTGTTCAGAAAATTTGTATTTTCTGTAACGTCCAGCTATGTACAGCTGAAGTTCTGTCATACTTTACATTTGGTCATGCTTCACTAAGCTGTTGGCCGACATTAACTGAAACATCTTCAAGATTGACACTATCTTGTTCTATTTGCTTGCTACATTTATCTGTCTTTCTTTGTGGTATGCATCCCTTTTTTTTTGATTATTGCAATATTGCCTTTTACCTCCTGTTAGGAGAGTTGGATGCCCACTTGGTCTCTGTGGGACACCAGATCCTTCAAACAGATTTCCGAGGAGGGATGCAGCTTTCCTTTCTTCCGAAAGGTCTAAATTAACTCAGCCTCTGCTCTTGGCTTCAAGTGAACTCAGCCAATTTGCTGCTGTATAAATATATTTCTGTTCCAAGGCGAGAAACTTGGAAAGATGCTGTTGCGGTCAAGCAGAACTGATAATACCTCGGCATAGCCTAAAAGATAAATTTCTATCTCATTTTCAACACCAAGTATGATCCTTTCTGTAATGGCATTCGGTGCTTGTGCATTCATTCCCAGCTCCTATTCTGACTATGTAAAGGTTACGCTCATGACTTTGCTCTGAGGGATGCCTTGTTTCTACCCATTATCAGGCTGGATAATCCAGTGGAGGTAAAATGTTCAGTAGTTTTGTGCAGGTTTGAAAATGGCAAACTAGGATCCAAGTGTGCTATTTGGCAGCTGCCATCAATGCCAACAGCAGTAAGCCCTCGTTTAAAGTTGTAATTGAAAATTACAACTTTAAGTGAAACATAGATTCCCATAAGAATCAGTGTTAAAGCTGAGGTAGTGTTCTGTAGGACTTTCTTTTTTTCTTAAGAAGACCTTAAAGCATTCTACCCTCTTAAGGTTTTATATACTTACATTGTTACATTGCTAAATGATAATGTTTTGAGTTTAAAAGTCACATACAAAAAAACTTGCACAGAATTTGTCAAATACCATAGGCCCTTGCTTCCCTAATCGTATCCTACTTTCTGATTTGCTGTTCTACCATGTAGCAGCTGCTTTTTCAGGCAGCTTGTGCTGTCATTTACTGGGACTCCCTCCCTCAGCAAACCTCCTCCCTCCACCTCTTTAAAAAGCTCCAGGGTTTGTGCAAAAGTCCTGGGATTGCGTGAATTGATTGCATATGTTTTAAAAGGCTGTTGAAACTGCTTCGGCTCCTTGCCAGTCACATTGGCATTGAAGCGAGGTACAGAGAGAGAGGCTGCAAGTCAGAGGGTGAGGGTGATGGTGAGGCCAAATGTCAGCGTTAAAATGAATCAAAGTGCGCAACACAGTTACAGGTCTCCACAACTGCCCAGTTTTAAAATGTAGTTGCCCCATTTACTGCTACATTTATTGAGGACTGGTCATAGAGATAAGCCCAGATAATGGGAACCTATAGCCAAATCCTTGTTATCCATTGGGAAATAGGGAGGGACATGGACTCCCCATGAATAAGACAAAAATGCAAATACAGAGGAAACTCGATTATCCAAATACCGAAAATTGGGGTGTACCCTAACCCCACCCCCACCCCCGGCTTCCCAGGAATAATCTCTCCAACATTGCAGGGCAAGCATGGAACCTGTCAAATATTTGCAGTAATAAGTTGTGTGTTTGGTTGTGCGCTATTTGGAGACTTACCCCACCGAAGCAGCTGCAGCTGCAGCAGCAGTTTTCTTGTTGGTGTGCAGTCCGGATGCCCCAGAGAGGGGCCGGGCGTAGATGGGCAGAAGTGGACATTGTGCTGGGGGGGGGCGGGGGCTGGATCAGGTTGGGGGCGGGAGGTGGGTTTTTTTCCAGGTTGGGAGCGGGGTTTGGGGTGCGGGGGCAGGTTTAGACCGGGTTGGGAGCGGGGTTTGGGGGTTGGGGGCAGGTTTGGACCAGGTTGGGGGAGGGATTGGAACGGGTTGGACCAAGTTGGCATGGAGTTGGGCGGGTTGGGGGTGGGGTCTCGCCAGCTGTGCGCTGCTGCAGTCTCCTGAATGTGCAGCAGACTTTAAAACACCGAGCCCCAGAGGAAAGGCATTTAATTGATTTTCCGAATAATTGATTATCCGAACGAAATAGTGCCCGCCCATCTCATTTGGATAATCAAGTTTCTACTGTAATGCTACAATTCTCCTACCACAAAAGACGGTACCATCCATTGTGACCTGTCAATTGAGTTTAAAAAATGGAGTCCAGGTTGACCTCCCAAGTACTGAGTAGCGGATAGTGAATATTCCTTGAGTGAGTATACCTTATGTTTCCTTAGAGACCTAAAATTCCTTAATTTGGTTGAGAAAAAATGAGTTTGTGTTGTTTTTTGTTTTCACATGTCTAATGTCCTTTGTAAGTTGCCAGAAGCTGTTTACACTTTGAATGTTGGACTTATTATTTTAGATTCATTGAAATGAGATTAATGTATAAGATTAAATGATGAGGGATAGTTTGAAATAATGATGCCTTGTTACGGGTTATTAAACTGCTAAAGTGACCCGAGATTCTTTCTTGTTGAAAGAAGCGAAGGAAACGTTGAAGGGATGATTACTCGAATCACTTTCACAGCTTGTCAGTAACTGATGGGGAGAAATCAGGAGGATGTAGATCATAGAATCCCTACAATGCAGAAACAGCCATTCTGCCCATTGACTCTGCACTGACCCATCCCAATCTATTCCTGTAACCTCACATTTACCTTGGCAAATCCACCTAGCCAGCACATCTCTGTAAACCAAAGCCAATTTAGCATGGCCAATCCACGTAACCTGCCCATCTTTCGACTGTGGAAGGAAACCAGAGCACCCAGGGGAAATCCACACAGACAATGGGAGAATGTGCAAACTCCACACAGATATTCACCTAAGTCTGGAATTGAACCCGTCTCCCTGGCGTTGCGAGTCAGCAGTGCTAACGACTGAGCCACTGTGCTGCTCCTGTTCTGCGACTCCAGAGCAGCTGCCTGTTCTCCATTTTTTAGTCAGGTTACAAAGAAGTTAGGTGGTGATGGAATGGGTCATTGTTTAGTCAGAGAAATGAACTCCTTTTATGCTTACAATATAGTTTGTGACCCTTCGAGTTTCAAATTTAAGATTTGTTTTAAGTGAACTGCCTTTTGTAGTTAGTAGTAATCTAATGGTGCCAGCCACTGTTAGTGCTCACAGCTGCACAGAGACTTCAGTAGGCTTTTGTGTGTCAACTCAAAGATGATTCGAAATGCATTTGAATTTGGTGCCCTGTACAGGAAGTCTGGCGGTGGGAGCATGTGACCTCAAATGATTAAGGTTGAAAAATCCTAGGAACAGAATTAGTTAGCATAATTAATTAAATATCATATCATATGTTTGTTGTCGAGCAGCATAAGGGCTGGATTTCTGCTCATTTCTCCACTCTTTACAGTCTTCTGCTTTCATTTTCACTATTTCAATTCAGCATCTAGCATCACTGTTCTCTTTTTCTTAAAATCTTGCTTCACAACTTCCTAATCCATTTTCAAGCACCTCCTTCGTGAAGTTTGTATAATATTCTCTAGTTTATGGGGAGGTAATGGCCTAATGATATTGTTGCTGGACTGTTAATTCAGACTCCCAGATGATGTTCTTAGTACCTGGGTTCAAATCCTGCCATGGTAAATGGTGGAATTTGAATTCAGTAAATATCTGGAATTAAGAGTTTAATAATGACCATGAATCCATTGCCAATTGTTGGAAAAACCCCATCTGGTTCACGAATGTCCGTTAGGGAAGGAAACTACCATCCCTACCTGGTCTGGCCTACATATGACTTCTGACCCCTGACAAAGTGGTTGACTCTTAACTGCCCCCCCACCTCTTTCCCCCCCCCGGGCAATTAGGGATGGGCAAAAATGCTGCCTAGTCAGTGCGGGATGGGACCATTCGCCACAGCAGATTTGCCGCCAACGATTAGCCACTGCCCTTTGACCACTATGGACACTTAGCCACAGGTGATTGGCCACTGAAGACGATTCGGCACCACAAATACCGCAAAAAAAAGTATATACAACATTGGATGAACCCCATCAAGTCTTTTTGCTAAAATACAATATACCTAAGAGAATAAAATAGGAGTTATGTTGAACGTACCATCCACAAACCACGTTGATTCTGCTAAATGATGTATCCAAGATTCCCTACCAAATATGATTATACGATTACTTCCTTGACCATCCAATAGTGTATATACTTCTACCAAAGAAGCAGCGTTGAACATATGTATGCATGTTTGAAATGGTGAAGTCCTTGGTACCTAATCCCAGACCAAAGTATATCCATTGTGACTTCGAGTAGGCACCTATCAGTGCAATGAAAGAATGCTTTCCTGAAGTTAGAATTAGGGGCTGTTTCTTTCCCTTGGCACAAAGTATGCATAGATTTGTTGCTGCAGTTGGAACAACTCGTCAATACAACACCGATCCTGATTATGCTTTAAAAGCAAAACTGATAATTGCTTTGGCTTTTATCTTTATAAATGAATAGCGCATAACTATCAAATGAACTAAAATTTCATTGTTTAATATTAATGTGAGATTTTACTGCCATTATAAAGATTTTTAAAATGTATTTCCTTTTTCTGGTTAAAGTTTGTATCTCATTTTTATATATAAACCAATAAAATTATATTTATTTTACCTCTTTTTTTTAATCAATGTGTAGTATGTAGTTGTATAAATAAAGGGGACTGAGAAGTATGAAAGCACTGGCGGGTATATATTTCTGGTGGCGAATAGTCCCCAGAGGTCAAACGATCCCAGTGGAGAAATGCTGGTGGAGAACTGGCAGTGGCTAATCATCGGCGGTGAATCATCACCAACCCAGTCAGCGATGTCCTCATCCCGTGAATGAATTTTAAAATTCTCCGAAATTCTAACCTTTCAGTGTCTATTTTTCTCGGGGCCTACCAAACAAGGCACTCCACGTCACAGGTTTGATCATAGTTATGAAGCCACTTTATACTAAATATTGCTTGGAGGATTTGAGCCTCGAAGGATTGTAGAAAATTGATTTCTTTCAGATTCTGTGGAAATGAATTTTTTGTGGTCTCTTTATGAAAGGTGACTGAGTTCACTGTGGACATTGAAGATTATTTTTAACAAGGTTTACTCTAAATCACATGACTGGTGATAGCTGCTTGCTTTGTTGTAGACCCTGCTGAGGCTGTTTTGAACAGTGACTGACTTGTGAAGCTTGTTTTATCTGATTCCGCTGGGGGGAAGCTTGCTAAGAACTAGCTGTGGTAGAGGAAACTTGCTGAGAGCAAGCAGCCCAGCTGATCGTATTCCTGAAAAGAAACCCCTTGTGTTGAATTCCAGATGAAATCTCTTTGTCCTTTTGAAAGAGTGATTGAATAAAATCACATCAAAAATTGTATTTGTTGAGGAGGTTGTGTCTACAAGATAACTGTGTGATTAGTGAGTTCACCGTACTAGCCATATACCGGCATATAATTTATATTTTATCCTTTTGTCTTGGAGATCAACCCATTAGTCAAAATGTTCCTTTTCTGAAAGCCAATCTTTGCAGAGAAAAAGCTTTCCCCCTCCTTCTGTAAATAATGTCTATGTGTTGATTGTTTGTGAATATAATTTGGGGATATTTAGAGGGCTAACTATTTATTCTTCTATATTACTGACTGTTGTGATAACCAATTACTGCATCATCATCATCATCAAATACGTTTTATTTTTAAATTAAACAAATAATTGTATTTATAAGAAATCTAGTGAGTAAATTATTTTGCTTAAAACTGATATAGAAAAGGTTTTCAATTGATCATATTGGTTACTAGGACAAGTATTTTTATTTTGTGGTATGACCCTGGAATGTTGAGAACTGAGTGAAAATGCACTTATCCAGCCTCTGTTCGAAGATAATTCTGAAGGTCTCTATTCGTTCCCATGTTGAGCAATTCTGTGTTTGGATAATGCATTCTTTAGCATTGCTATTCTAGCTCTTTTTTTTGTTTAAAGCAGTACCGTGTGTCCCAGGTATATGCATTGTGATATAAAACCAAAACGCCACAAATCTGAAGTAAAAACAGAAAATAATGGAAATTCTGAGCTGGTTTGGCACCCAGTTCTGACGATGGGCCAGCAACTTGGAATGTAAACTCCTGCTTCTGTCTTCACAGATGCCGCACGTATCGAGCATTTTGGGGTTTTCTTTTGGTCAACTTATTCAGGCAAGTTATGACTCACTCTGGAGCAGGTGGGACTTGAACTCAGCCCTCCTGGCTCAGAGATAGGGACTGTACCAGCGCACCACCAGAGTACCCGCATTTTCTGTTGTTTAGATCCCATTTTATATTTTACTTAAATTGAGATACGTGTTCCAGCTGTTAACCATTTATCTTGAGCTTATGTTATTTTATTGATTTGAATCATGTACAGAAAGCAAAATGAAGTAAGAGGAAAGCTGAGATTGAGGGAAGAAATAAAGCAAGCAATGAGAACATTTGAAAAATGTGCACTTTATTTTTCTAATGTCTCCAGCTGAAATCTGAAGGAACAGACCTTCACGTTTGTAGAGCGAAGTCTTCAGCCTCAGTGAGGTTCTCTGGGAGTATTTATTACACCAATGAACGATCTACTTACACTGAAATGAGGGAACCCTAACTTCCTTTTGAGTGTGCACCTTCACCCCACTGTAGGAACGTCACCGTTGAGTCTCTCATTAAGTTGCTGCAAAAATGGAACTTGTGGAGGCTATTCAGACTGCATGTACCTAACTTTGTTGAACTGCACATGTGCTGTCGCCAGAAGCTGTTGTCTGTAATGAGATGAGTGCAAATAATCTAGCTGTTATTCCTTCCCTCAAACCTAGGCCATCGTCATGATATCAAAGGATGGAAATTCCCAGGAAGTACAATATAATTAAAATTCATTTGGACATGTCAGTCCAGTTTAGTATTCTAAGAATCTGTATGTGAAATATTTTCATTTAAATAGTCATTCGATGCAATTCATCCAAAATGTGTCATTGTTCAAAGATTTGCAAATGGATTATTTTTAGCTACAGTTTTGAAAGTCCTGGTTCATGTATAACCTTTCTGAGTAAAGTAGTTATAGTATTTATCAGGATTGAACTGTGCTACTTAATAAATATGCGTGGTTGCCATGGTGTGCAGACATTGGTTGCCATTTAATTGGGAATGCAATTTGATTTAAAAATTCCCTGCATTTTCAAGGTTAAGACTCATTACTTTCAGGTTAGCAGCACTTTGTTTTTTTAATGGGTTCCAATTTTAAAATGTGGTAAATGAAGTAATAATGAGACATTCTGAATAGGCAGTTGTCAGTTCTTCACTACGGTACAAATGTACGAGCACAAAAGACTGCTTGAGATTAATGATTACTTTTCTTTTTCGTAATGCAATAGAGAAACAGTACAATGATAATCCAGAGACATAGATGCCCAGTACAACAGCAGGGAATTTAATGTTCAGTTAATTAAAGAAATCTAGAATTAACAAAAACTGGTATCTGTAGTGGTGCACATCAAGCTGCAGGTTTGCTATAGAAATTTATTTGGTTCACTCATGTTCTTTCATAGGGAAATAAAAGATCATAAAACCTAAGAGCAGAAGTAGACCATTCAGCCCATTGAGTTTGCTCCACTGTTCAACACGATCATGGCTATCTGATAACCCTCAACTCCACTTTCTTGTCTCTTCCCCAGAACCCTTACGGATTAAAAATCTATTTGAATCAACCTTAAATATTCTTAACCCAGCCACGACAGTAAAGAATTCCATACAAATTCTTCCTCACCTTAAGTGGGTGACCTCTTACTCCCAGCTTATGCCTCTCTCACAAGGGGAAACCACCTCTCAACATCTAACTTGTCAAGATCCCTAAGAGTCTTAAATGCTTCAATAAAGTTGTCTCTTGATCTACTCGGGTGTGTCCAAGCTGATTCTGTCCTCTTAAAACAGTCTCTGTATAGCCAGGATCAACTGAGTTGAACCTTCACTGCGCTGCATCTAGTGGCAATATAGAAAAAAGCGTACTTTTGTTTAGTGTCTTTTGCAGCCAGCAGATAGTAAAAGCACTTTATGATGAATGAAGCACTTTTTGAAGTATTGTCAGTTTTGGAATGTTGGACTTAGAGTCATAGAGATGTACAGGACAGAAACAAACCCTTCGGACCAACTCATCCGTGCTGACCAGACGTCCCAACCTAATCCTGTCCCATTTGCCAGCACTTGGCACATATCCCTCCAAACCCTTCCTATTCATATACCCATCCAGATGCCTTTTAAATGCTGTAATTGTACCAGCCTCCTCCACTTTCTCTGGCAGTTCATTCCATACACACACCACCCTCTGCGTGAAAAAGTTGCCCGTTAAGTCCCTTTTGTATCTTTCCCTTCTCACCGTAAACCTATGGCCTCTAGTTCTGGACTACCTGAAAAAGACTTTGTCCATTTATCCTATCCGTGCCCCTCATAATTTTGTAAACCTCTATAAGGTCACCCCTCAGCCTCCAACGCTCCAGGGAAAACAGCCCCAGCCTATTCAGCCTCTCCCTCAAATCATCCAAAATCCTTGTAAATTTTTTCTGAACCCTTTCAAGTTTCACAACATCCTTCCTATAGGAAGGCGACCAGACTTGCACGCAATATTCCAACAGTGGCCTAACCAACATCCTGTACAGCCACAACATGACGTCCCAACTTATATACTCAATGCTGTGACCAATAAAGGAAAGCATACCAAACGCCTTGTTCACTAATCTATCTATCTACCTGCAACTCTACTTTGAAGGAGCTATGAACCTGTTCTCCAAAGTCTCTTTGTTCAGCAACACTCCCAGGAGATTACCATTTGTTTTGTTTTTTTTTCTGAAATGCAACACTTCCCATTTATCTAAATTAAACTCCATCTGCCACTCCTCAGCCCATTGGCCCATCTGATCAAGCTCCCGTTGTAATCCAAGGTAATCATCTTCGCTGAGCACTATACCTCCAGTTTTGGTGTCATTTGCAAACTTACTAACTCTACCTCTTATGCTCATATCCAAATCATTTACATAAATGACAAGAAGTAGTGGACCCAGTACTGATCCTTGAGGCACTCCACTGGTCACAGTCTTCCAGTCTGAAAAGCAGCCCTCCACCATCACCCTCTGCCATCTTAGGGCAGACAATTTGCCCACAGCAGGCTTGACAAATACCAGTGTGTTCATGATCAGATAATCTGATTTCATGGGATTGACTGAGGGGGGAGAAGAATGCTGGCCATAAACCCAGGGATCAGTCCTCTCCTCTCCCTCGCAGTTGTGATGTATGATTCTTTCGGTCCATCTGAAGGGGCAGGTGAGACCATGATTGGACATCTCAATCACACATGGTATCTCAACCAGTGCAGTTTTGCTTTGGTATGTCAGTCTCGCTAATCCCAGATTGGAACTTGAACCCACAACTTTCTTAGGCCAGAATGCTGCCTGCCATTTAAACCAAAGCCAGGAGTAAGGATGTCTATCATCCACACCTTGTCTGACCAGTGGGTGACCCAGAATCAGACCCATGACTTTTAACTGGCCTTGACATTGCAAGCAACTCCATTGCATCAAACCATTACAAAAGCTCAAATACACTCAAAAACTAGAGGGACCACTCAGCTTCAGTCTAACACTATCCACAACAAAGCCACATCAGTCCAGTTGTTTAGAACATCTGGGAAGTTGTGCCAAATCTGGGAGAGGTGTCCCACATAATAGACAAACAGCAGTTTGACATTGGCATAATCACACCTTTTACCCACTGATCCTGCCTCGTCTCTCACCATTTGTGTCTTCCATATTGCATTCCCAGACCAAATCCATCAGAGATGGTGGGCCGATGATGTAGTCAGGGAGGTGGCCTTGGATGCTCTCAGATAAATTTGAGGCTGGCTGTTTTGCAATGAATGACTCATCAAAGTTCTAAAACATTCCATCATCTCCAAGACAGAATCAGCAACATTCAGCATCCTATCCACCATCTTAAATCTTCATTCCCCTCCAGCACGGTGCACAATGACAGCAGTCTGAGTCTGCACGATGTACTGGATTCATTACCAAACATTCAGAAGCAAATGTCTGAAACCCACAATTTGTGTTCCCTCAAAAGACAAAGGCAGAACTGACCACTGCCACTGGCAAGTTTTTTTTTTGTCATTCTGAACGGGAAATATATTTCTGTCCAGATAAACATTCTGGAACTGCCTCCCACAGAGTACTGTCAGCACAGCTACACTTCAGTCGCAGTGGGTCAAAATGGCTGCTCCTCCCTACCATCCTAAAAGCTATTTAGGAAGAAGGTAAATGTAGAAATGCTGGTTGTTCTGCTATAATCGGTGTCTCATTAATATGAATTCACTGTAATGTGATTGACTAATTGGAGACACTGTTTCTAAAGCGCAAGCGTTTCAGATGTGTGTTGGCTGTAATGCGATTACATCACCAACACTTTAAGTGCTGTTTCTAAGCATGATTTTTCCATAATGCGGGGTTGCACAAGATCGCACCCGTCACATTATAGATCAGTCACAATCTTATCAACTAGCAGAACAGGCTGAATGGGCTAAATGGTCTTCTGTTTCCTTTGTCTTGCCAGTGATCTCCATATCCCATTAGTGAATAAAATAAAGCCTTGTACTTTCTCACGAGGCATTAATTATTTGTCTCCATATAGTTGCGTAGTCACTCTGTCTACTCAGTGGTTCTTCGTAGTGTGGTATCACCACAAACGCTTCATTACTGCTTTATTTTCTCAATCAAAATTCCATACCTAAAAGAGGCTTTACCTTTCATTCCCACTTCTTTCAGTTTTTGGTAACAACCTTCTGTGAGTTACTCATTTTACGTCATTTTAAAATTGAAGTGTCCAGTCTTGTAGCTTTTCACTGCCCACTTTCAGTGTTATGCCCTCAAAGTACAATTGGCTAAAACCTTGCATTTCTGAATGCCTTAGCTACTACAGGTGCGCAATGCTTATCTGAAATCTTTGGGACCATTGTTTATCGGATTTCAGTATAAATGACATTTTCACAGTGAAATAAAAAAAAATACCGAATAGCAGACATACGACATAAGTGACTAGTACGAACATGAAGACACAATTGACATCTGCCAGTGCTGGGCCATGTCTCCTCATCACATTTGAGTGACGTGGGTCGAATGGGTGTGGAGTTGGGTCACCTGTTTGCACCCCAAACAATCTTGTTATACAGAAAAAAAACTTCACGAAAAGACTTTGGATTTCGGAGCTTTTCGGATTCCGGAATTTAGGATAAAGGGTTGTGTACCTGTATTTGCAAGATCATTCTCATATTGGTTGCTCTCAGGCTTTCCTTTGGGAATTCTATTTTTTTGGGTATAGATATTAAATTGATGAGTCTGACATCTCTCCAGTAGAGAAGGATTGAAGAATGGGGATAATTAGTAAATGCACCATTCTATCTTGCAGGAAGCTGGAGAAAATCAGTCCTTCGACTCTTACCTGCTTCGTAATGGAGTAGCACTGTCAGGGCCTAGCAAATGTGGATCAGTCCTGAAGCCTGTATATTATTCTGAGTACATGAAAGAATAAGATGAGAGAACATATATAAGAAAAGGAATTTGCAGATCCAATAAATGCAAACCTACTGTCTAATGTTAACACTATATATTGTCAAGGGGTCATCTTTTTAAAATGAAAATGGAGGAATTTCTCCTATCAGAGGTTCATTAGTGTTTGAAATTTCCTTCCCCAGACAGCAGGGGAGGTAGAGTCATTGAATATATTCAAGACTGAGACAGGTTTGTCACAGAATCATGGGATAGTTGTGGCATAGAAGGAGGCTTTTTAAAAATTCATTCATGGGTTGAGGGCATCGCTGATCAAGCAGCAACTATTGCCCATCCCTAATTGCCCAGAGGGCAGTTAAGTCAACCATATTGCCATGGGTCAGGAGTCATATGTAGGCCCGACGAGGTATGAATGGCAATTTCCTTCCCTAAAAGAAGGACGTTAGTGAACCAGATTGGGTTTTTATGACAATCGACAATGGATTCGTGGTCATCATTAGACTTGTAATTCCAGTTACTTTTATTCAATTTAAATTCCACCATTGTGATGACTGGATTCGAAAACAGGTTGCCAGACATGATCTGGGTTGGCAGTCCAGTGATAATACCACAAGGCCATCACATCCCCATAACTGGGCTATTGTTGATCTCCAAGAACCTGAGGGTTGGTTATGAAGTTTTTTGGTCGGGGAGAAGTGGAGTTAAGGCCAGAATCTGATCAACCATGATCATATTAGAATGGCGATCGTATTGAGGCTCAAAGGGCCTGTTTCTTTGGATATTGTGCCAGTTGGTTTGATAAACAGACTTTGTAGCTGAGGCTTTCTCGTTCAGGCTTGTCTTGTGATGCTATCTATGTTGGAGCCTTTTCCTCTACACACAGGCATGGTGTAGAATTTAAAACTCGGTGAGTTTTAATTTTGTGGTGATGTGTAGAAAAGTGTAAAAATTCACTGGTGAACTGAAGTGCCATCCATGAAAAGTACTGTAAAACAGAATATTTAATCGTCCTTATTTTATTATTCTTGGAGCCCTCTACTTGACGGATAGATGTCCACTTATGTATTTAAATAAAACAAGTGTGCTCGGGTGATTTTAAATATTCAAATTAAAGAAGACAAGAAATGTTGATCCATCTTGGGCCTTTTAATGAATTTTTAATATCGAAAGGTTATGCCTGGAAATGAAATTATTCTAAAAATAAACAGCATAAACAGCTCCCATATGATAGAAGCATAGCTATTTGTCATTGCTGCTATCTTAAACATTCTCGCTTCCTCGCAGTCCATTTATATTGCTTTCAAACAGTTGCTGTGGGATTTGTATCATCATCTGTCAGACTTGTACCAAGTCATCTCATTTGGTAAATGACCATAGCCATCACACAATCTATGCTCCAAGCTGTGAGATGTGCCTTCAAGATTAAGCTGATTAACTGCCTCCTGATAAACATACTGCCCAAATATTTAGCTGCTTTCACAGGGAGAAAGGGGCACAAACCTGTGAAGTGACAACTGATTCAAGAGCTTTGAAGAGTCAAAGGAGATTGAAGAGGCTGCAAGGATGGAGTGATCAACTGAAGTGCAGTTTCCACCCAATAATAAGTAATATAGAAGATTGATATATCCGCTTTACATGTGATATAAACGTAAATACATTCATAAAGAATGTTATCATAAAACTAACGCTAACTTTGCAATGAATTGTTTTCAGCAGTGAACTCGTACTTCACCCTGACCAGTCGTTTAAATGTGTGATTTGTACAAGGCTTCTGAGTTTTCACCTGGTGAAGTTCAATTGTAGTGTGACACACATTGGCAGAACAGGAAGGACATTTGGCAAGGCTGAATAATGGATAACAAATGCATTCCATCTAATCATTCTTTCCTTGCAGCCTCTTCAGAATCCTTGAATATGCCGTCATTTACTATTCTCGTGTTTGTATCCAGCAAGGATAATTTGATAATGATCAGTACCAAGAGCTGGGTTAGCATGTATTATTTTCTTCCTTTCCCAGCCTGTGATCACTGAATTTTGTTTTTATTTTTGCTAACTAGCTCAGAATATCAAATCTGGACAAATCAAAGATTAAATTGGGAATATTCTACTTCTGTACATCATTAGGTTGACCTGACTTCTAATTTTGTCTCATTCCTGAGCTGGTTACAGCAGAGTTCAAACTTAAAAGGGAAGTCATGTTGCTATACTGTATATACTTACCTGTGCTTGGTGTAAGGGAAAAGCCAGCCAGGGATTTTTTTTAAGTTAACAGGTGAAGAGTTTTATATCTAAAACTCACTCGAGCAAAATTGCAGAGATTATTAACAAAACGTTTAAAATGTATCCAACTGCCTACTCATTTAAAAAAAAGCACATGCAACCAACTTCCCACCAAACATCTCCCAATCCATGTGAGAATAAAGTGCAATAAAACTCTACAAACTTTTAGATGTTAAAACTTGACAAAGGGGCGGCTGGTGTCTCAGTGGTTAGCAGTGCTGCCTCACGATTCCAACCTCGGGCGACTGTGTGGAGTTTGCACCTCCTCCCCGTGTCTGCGTGGGTTTTCTCCGGTTTCCTCCCACAGTCCAAAGATGTGCAGGTCAGGTGAATTGGCCATCTTAAACTGCCCATAGTGCTAGGTGCATCAGTCAGAGGGGAATGGGTCTGGGTGGGTTGCTCTTCGGAGGGTCGGCATGGACTGGTTGGGCCGAAGGGCCTGTTTCCATTAGATGCTAATCTAATGAGTGCATTCTGAAAAAGAATCATTTCCAGATTCTCCTGAGGTTTGTTTTTGGTTTTCAGAAGAGACCATTTCTACCATTGTTGCTGCTCCCCAGGACAGGCAATTTGCAGTTGCAGCTTGGTCTGATTCTCTTGTTTTCTTGAAGACAGTGGCATTGATTTGGAATTCTCCCTGAAGAACCTTGAGCTTGTAGTAATAAAGCCTTCAGACCTCAAGCAGCTTTGATGAGTGAGATTTCCGTGAAAGAGAGACAGGGCTACAGGTGTTGCCGCTTCTGCCCTGTCACAGTTTCTTTTGCTGTCAGTTCAAAAACAAGCATTTATTTTTACACCCATGACTTCTCTCTCAGACCTCAGACTTTGTGTCTCCATAAAATAAATTTGTTTTTAACAAATGCAACGCTTGAGCAGCTATTCACTAGTGTTCTTTGAAAAGCATTATTTAAAAAAAGTTCAAGATATTTATCTGTGATGTTATAAATTAATATTTTAGATAACAAACCCTCATAGCAACCTGTGCATGTATATCCATTCTTGACCAAGCAATTCTCACATTTGTTATGGCTTTATGCTGTTCCTGTAAGAGTTTTCCTAATGCTGCATGTTAAATTTTCATTTAAGTCCTCCTGATTTTCCCCAGAATTAGACCTTTCCCAAAGGAGTTTGTTTCAGACCGCAATCAAGAAGAAACAAAAATTGCTGGAGAGATTCAGCAGGTCTGGCAGTGTCCATAGAGAGAAAGTAATGTTTTGGGTCCAGTGATGAGCTGAGGAAGGGTCACTGGATCTGAAATATTAACTTTACTTTCTCTGCATGGATACTGCCAGACTTGCTGAATATCTCCAGTAATTTTTGCTTCACATTTCCAGCATCCATAGTTCTTTGTCTTTCTGTAGTGAGCAAATATTTGTGATTGAACTTGAAAGCTTTGTGCTTTGTTTGTATCAATACCTCATGGTGCAATTTGTTACTACTGAGAGGAGCAACTCACAATTTCACGGATGCTAAAGATCTGAAATAAAAACACTAGATGTTGAAGAAACTCAGCAGGTCTGAAAGCCATCTACAGTGAGAGAAACCGTTTGTTTCCAATCCTGAGTGACCCCTCTTCAGAACTGAAGGAGAGTCATGTTGGATTTGAAGTGTTAACTCTGTTTCTGTCTCCACAGGGGCTGCTAGGCCTGCAAAGTTTCTCTAACACTTTTTTCCGTTTTTATTGCTTGGTTTTAGGGAGTGGATGAAATTAGCTGACACAGTCCTTCTATTGATCTGCAAGTTTCCACATTGGACGCTGCTCCTGTTATTGCTATCACAGGCTTTGCTTGACCATAATTCTCTGACATGGTTTGCGTAAATATGAGTTTCTAGACAGTTAAATCTGAAAATTAGTGGCTGCTAGTAGGTCACCGGGGCATCATAAAGCTAATGCAATTTGTTTTTCAAGTAGACTAAGTGATTAAACTTCTTAAGTAACTATGTGAAATCCATGGGTTTAAAGGTTCGACATAATGTCGAATTGACATATTGGAATTGTTGAAGCACTGTTGGCTTTATAATGGATATTCTGTTTTCCACCATTACAACATTCTCCATTGTGATTGGAGTTAGAAATACTGTAGATTATTTAAATGTGACTCAGAATTGCTCTGCACAGAGACTCAAAACTTGTTGGCAGAAATAATGCTCAAATGCTGTGTTCGTCGTTGATCATTTAATAATTAAAAATTAAGTTATTTAAAGGATTCGCGTTTAGAATATGACCGCATTGAAAAATGGCACATTTGTTAATAAATTAGCAAGTTTAAAAAATGTATTCCTTTCTGTTGTAGGTCAAAGAAGCTTGCATCCTTGGCTGAGACACTGCGGAATGTAAAAATCACAAAGAGTAATTTAAGCTTTGAACTGGAAGAATTGGAGAAAGCAGCGCTATTAGTTCAAGAGGAAGAAAATGAAATCAAGCCAGGGCAGAGTGGTCTCCAATCACCCCTGTCAGAAAGTGACACTCAGGAAGATAATGACTCAGAGGAATCGAGTAGCTCATCCTATGATACTGGAGAGTCTGATTCATGTGAAAATGATTTGTCGAGCTGTAGCATTTCTGAGGAAATGGATAGAAAATGTTTGTGTCATGCAACAGAGGCTGACTGTGTCACTGAATTCAAAGCTAAAGAGGATTTGATCAAATTGAACTGTGGTGATGAAACTATGCATATGGATGCCACAGGATATCCAGTTAACTGTCCATTGGGAGAGACTTCCACTGATAAATCACCTCCAAGAAGATTGATAGAAGAAGTTGCAGATCAGTTACAGTCAATGGGGTTTTCAGAGCACTGTGAAAAATCTGCTGTTGAGAATTCGGAGCACAGACCAACAAGCCTGCCTGTTCAGAATTTGGCACAGTATCAGCATTCACAGACGACCTCACAGCAGACCTTCTTAGAGGTGTCTCCTAAGAGGAATTGCCTGCTGCTTGTTGCAGATCCTGATAACACAGAGGATTTTATAAACCTGGCATGAGTCCAGCTTGCATGCTAGAAAAGAACAAACTGATTTACGTACAAGTGGCTGATGCTGGTCATTGTACTTATTAAATCACTTTAGAAAGGAAATTTTGCTCTTAAATGCTTTGGTGTTTACGCACATTTATATCAGATATTGTGCAAAAACCATATTCCTTGTATCTTCAAAATAATAGGTATTGTCATAATTGCCTTTATTGCTGCATTGTGTTGTGGTGATAAATCACTATGCGATAAGTTTAACCAGTGTTAGTCAATTTAAGACACAGTTGAGATTTGCTTTCGATCACATCAGTCCTTATTGTATCTAGCCTATGTTTATTTTATGGTTGCCTTTTTTAAGTCAAGCAAACATTCATCAAAACAGTATCAAATAGTAAGTCTGTGGCAGCCCAATAGGCAGCTTTGTCCTTCCAAGAACAGTGCTGTGGGCTGATAGAATATGGTTTTGAGTCAATGGACTCACCTTTTGATCAGAAACACATCCCATGTAGGATATTGCCTGTGAGCTGATTGCTGCCTCATTAGCTATGGAATTGTATACAGTGTGAGAAAAGGGAGGCTTAAATGATGAGGGACTTAATTTTCAAAACAAAGAAAAGCGTAGGTAAAATGGCAAATGTAATTTACAATGTAATGTGCAACTGCTGGGCAGGAGCTGAACAGTCAATCCATTTGTACTAATAGTGTCACTCAAATTCGGATGTTGAGAAAGGTGCAATGCTCATTAAAGTTAATGTCAGAGCTGACTGGATCCTGGAAAGCACTCATTATTGACTAGGTTGTGAAAGAGAGAGCACAAAGCAAGATGAGGCTGAGCTGTACCTATTTGAATTCCAGCAAATGTAATCATTGAGCTATATTATAGAATGAAAATTCAAAATAAACTAATTTACACACTGTAAAATCTGTCAGAAAGATGTAGCAATTATCAGGCACCTAATGATTGTCCTAACTGCCTTTTAATGATTTTAAAGTGCACTAAGAAGCAACCTCTCTCTTCAAAGATTGTCTGATATTTGTCCCCACCTCTGGATTTGTTGAGATATTTCATATGGATTTGTATAATCCCTTGAATGAAAACAACTGCAAACATTGAAATATTGGAATCCAGTAAATATGCTTCTTGCCTTTTCTGGTCCCCATGTCTCTTAATAATTGCAAGGTTTGCTTGGAAACAAGGAAAATGTATATCAGGAACAACTGATATGTGTGTTCCTTTATGAAATAGACTGTTGCAATTTTTTTTTGCATAACATGTAACCTGAAATAGTTGCTCCCAGACCCTCAGAACACCTTAATTTTGCCTTGAGGTAATGTGATAGGATTTATTGAGTCCTTTGAGAGCCAGCGTTCACACGTGAAAATGCAAGAATTTGTTTCTCATGCTCCAGAAAAATTGGCTGAGAGTCCTGACAAATTGCATTTTGAAATAGGAATGTGTGCAATTTTGGCATCCTGCCACTGGGTGTCACAACTGTAGTTTTACAAAGTACATTGGAGAGCCGGTGCCATTGAAACAATTTATTTTTGTGTGGTTTGTTATTGAGTTGGTGCAACAGCTTGCAAACTACTCACGTTGCCTTGATCACACCATGTTACTTTCCATTTAGTGGCTGATTCATTCTTCATAGCATTCAGTTAGTAAATCCATACCAGGTAAGTATAGGAACGTAGGATTTTGGAGCAAGAGTAGATAGGACCTTTGGCCCTCTGAACTTGCTCCACCATTCAATAAGATCATGGCTGATCTGGTTGTAATCTTAGCTTCACTTTCCTATCTGGACCCTTCGATTGTCTTATTTATTAAAAACATATCTAACTCAACTGTGAATGAATTTGAAGATCCAGCCTCCACTATCTTCAAATGGAGAAACCTCCATACGAGTAAAAAATTTAGAAATGACTATTGTTGGAATTTAATATAGGAGATCTTTAACCACAAATGAAATTTTCCTGAATTCACACAGCAAGTATTGTTAAATGTACAGCAAAATCTTGCATATTTATAGTACTTTTACTGCATGGCAATACTTCCCAAGGTCATTTTATAGGATGTAAACTGTGATTCAGTCAGTTAGCACTCTTGTCTCTGAACTGGACTGGAACAGAGATTTGAGCACAACATTCAGTTTAATAGTTGATTTGAGATGTCCCTTGGATGGGATGTTAATCCAGTGCTCCATCTGTCCCCTCATATGGATGTAAAACCTCGCATGGCACTGTCTTGTACCAGAGCAGAAGAATAATATTTGGTCAATATTTTATCCTCTAACCAAATCACAAACGTAACCTGCTTGATGGTTATCACATTGACCTTGCTTTGTATAAACTGCCTGTGGTATAAATTCCCACTTCATAGCAGTAATTACATGTCAAGAAATAATTCATTGATTGTAAATAGCTTTGGCATATTGAAAGGTCATGAAAGGGGCTACACACAGGTAAGTGTTTCTGTCTTTATGACTACAAGTGACTGGACACAAGTCACTTTAGCATGACTGAAGGTTCTAGCTGACCCAAGCCTGTAACAAACAGGGAAAAATGCATATCAAATAGATGGATAATCTCAGTTGAGGTCATTCTGCACAATCCATTTGTCAGTACTCTTCATTTTTATTATTTTATGTCCAAATTAAATTCTGACAAGTTGAAGACATTTTAGGAGGGAAATTTTATGGAGAGATTTGCATGTTAGATCTGTGACTCTTTGTTTCATATCTGGTGGATCTGCCATGTTTCATGGCGCCTCCTAGCAGAGCGCTTTAGGGACTGGGCGCCTCCGAGCAGAGCGCTTTAGGGACTGGGCGCCTCCTAGCAGAGCGCTTTAGGGAACATCTCCGGGACACCCGCACCAATCAACCAAACCGCCCCGTGGCCCAACATTTCAACTCCCCCTCTCACTCTGCCGAGGACATGGAGGTCCTGGGCCTCCTTCACCGCCGCTCCCTCACCACCAGACGCCTGGAGGAAGAACGCCTCATCTTCCACCTCGGAACACTTCAACCCCAGGGCATCAATGTGGACTTCAACAGTTTCCTCATTTCCCCTTCCCCCACCTCACCCTAGTTCTAAACTTCCAGCTCAGTAACTGTCCCCATGACTTATCCTACCTGCCTATCTCCTTTTCCACCTATCCACTCCACCCTCTCCTCCTTGACCTATCACCTTCATCCCCTCCCCCACTCACCCATTGTACTCTATGCTGCTTTCTCCCCACCCTCACCCTCCTCTAGCTTATCTCTCCACACTTCAGGCTCACTGTCTTTATTCCTGATGAAGGGCTTTTGCCCGAAACGTCAATTTCGAAGCTACTTGGATGCTGCCTGAACTGCTGTGCTCTTCCAGCACCACTAATCCAGAATCTGCCATGTTTCATGTCCATGTTATTTGCCTTATTTTTGAAAGCAGATGGGAATAAGCTATCTCTGCTTATTTAAATGAGTGTCAATATGTTTCATAATTGTAGAATCGCGACAGTGTGGAAGCAGGCCATTTGGTCCATTAAGTCCACACCTGCCCTCCGAAGTGCATCCCACCCACACTCTCTTACCGCAAACCCATCGCTATAACCCTGAATTTCCATGGCTAATCCACCTAACCTGTACATCCTGGACACTATGAGCAATTTACCATGGGTAATCCACCTAACCTACACATCCTTGGACTGTGGGAGGAAGCCCACACAGGCATGGGGGAGAATGCGCAAATGCCACACAGACAAGGGTGGAATCAAATTTGGTTCCCTGGCACTGACAAAGTAGTGCTAACCATGAGCCATCATGCTACCCTTAATGCTACCTACCATTTAGCTGCATGTAATTGATAATCTTGTGCTTGGTTGAATTCTTTGCCTGAAGGCAAGTCTGACCGATAGAGCTGTGAGCTCCACCACTAGTTATCACAACTGTAATTTTACAAAGCTCCTTATTGACATAGTGACACTGAATCAATTTATTTTTCATTGTGAAGTTACTTAATGAGTTGTGCAACAACACCATTTAGCTTGAATACATCCTGTTACTCTCCAAGAGGCAGGTCCTGAATCCACCCCACCCAGAACAGAGCTGAAACCTGTTATGAAGGTATAGGTGTGTACTGTACCTTTTAAGAGAAAGGAAGCTAGTAAGGAATGACTGAAAGCACAGAGTGTCCTGAACAATTTTAATATGTAACACTTGGTTGAAACAAATAGCTGGAGTTGTGTTGCCATGGAACAAAACAAAATCAAATTCGGCCATTCAGTTTAAATTATGCCCCAGATACAAAATCCAATCAAATTTAAATTTAATGCTTGGATGACATCAAACCAATGAAATGATTAAATGTTTTGGGGTATAAAACCAGACATTTTGAACAGTTAGGGGAGAACTGTCAAGAAAACCAATAAGTATAGACTGCTAGCCAAATGGCTATCTGAAAGATACCTGCCCATAAGAAATTTGTGCAGCAGAACACCAAAGCCAACTTAGAGAAACATCTACAGAGGAGAGTCAACAAAGCTGACTGATTCTGAAATGTGATTTTTTTTTAGGGTTTTTTAATTGGACCAGTATTGTGGAGTGGGCGGTAAAAGGTTGGTGTAAGAGAAAGAAGTCGCAAATGGTTGTTTACTGTTCTCATTTGGACTTAAAGTTAAAATTAACAATTTTATTCTTTAAGTAGTGACCTATGGGATAGTTCTTTGCCTCTCAAAATTTAACAGGTTACAGTGTGAGGTGAGCTTCTTTGTGTGTTGAGTTTAAATCAGCAGAGGGGTTTACCTTGTGTCATAACAAACCCTATCGTGTTGGCATAAATCTGATCCACGCCAACCATGAGCCAGCTGAGCCAACCAGCCCGAGGAGTCAGAATTGCTAAGCAACATACACTCTTACTTAAACTTTGTGGTCTAGAATGGTGGAATAGGGATGGTAGAGGCTCCAGTTCCCTTCTATCCCATGGCTGACAAGGAATATTTCCTATGTTCACCACTTGCCATTCAGGCATGTGTTGGAAGAATTTGTAAGTTGATACTTTCTGTTTTTACGCTATATTATTGACAAGTAAATCAGACTCGAACCCAGAGTTTCTGGTTCAAAGACAGGAACGATGCCAAAAGACACTCATAATTGGTAACATTATAGTTAAATATTAAACTGGTCTGTTGCTCAATGTATGCACAGCAAAAGAAATAGTACTCTTGAGTTAGCCCATAGTCCCCAATCCCATTTATTATGAGATTTGTGAAATCCATATTTGTTGGTGAATCAGTAAGAAATCTGCCAAATTAATATAAGCAACAAACCAGTTTTCACCTATACTGAAGATTGAATTTATCATAGATTTATAGCGATGTACAGCATGGAATGGCAATATGCTTTTAAATATGCACCTTCACTCATGTCTATAATCCAAATCTTAAATAGTCTCAATATTGCTGAAGTGTTTGGAACTGACTGCACACCTCCACTAAAATCCTGTGAGGGTCTAACTTAACAACAGAATAAACTTTGCTGGGTTCAATGCATGATGATATAATACATATTGAAATCACTTTATACTTATCAATTAATGTGAATTTTTGTCCTTTTATACCTACAGGCTTTATATCAGGCAAAGTTTCTAGAGTTAACTGGAGCTTCTCTTGTACATGTTATGATGATGCTGTACCTTTATCAAGGTTATGTTGTCCTTTTCAGGTAAAAGGCACAGGTTCTGGAAAGACTGGACTTGGATGGGTTTTAGGGCCAATTTGATTATAGCTAACAGATACCGCCTCATGTAAAAAGGCTTTCAAGTTTTAAAAAAAACACTTGTAAAGCATTTTGTTGGGATAGTCTGTTAGGTTTTCAGATGGTTAAGCTATTTGGTGTTCTCTTTTTTTGTGTTTAATTCTGTAATCTTGTAAATAAATTCTGTTTTGCTTAAAGCTAAATGGCTTGACCAGCTGCATCACTCCTGGGATATCCACATTATACCTGCTTAAAATAACTAGTAAAGTTAGGATCTGGACTACTTTCTTGAAATGTTTTGAGGGGGTCTGACCTGGTCCACAACAACAGTGATGCAGCATGAGGTAATCCAACAGCGTTTCTAGAGCAGAGTGCATCAAAGTGGCATAATACCTCAATATATAGCACTATTGTGCTCTGGGAGCTAAGCCACTGAAGAATCAGTTGGAACTTTCTTCAAAATATGTAATATGACCATTTATTTTTTACTGGCCTGGCCCAGAAGACGTAAAAAACAGCAAAGAGTCCAGCCGATTCAATTCCCAAACTGTGTATCCGAAAATAAATTGTGCAGTGTCATCACAATAAGCAAATCTGTTTGGAGATGATTCATTTAAACTGAAATTCAGCGTGTAATTGATTCTGGAAATTTCTCAATGGGACTGCTAATGTTGATCATGTGCAAGCCTGTTAATTGTCAATGGATCTGCACACCAGGTAGAATTCAAACACGATTCTGAAAAAAGAGATGGTGATGGGAACACTGCAACTGAAAATATCAAACTCAAGCAAGAAATGTTGGAAGCATTCAAGAGATCAGATAGAGGAGAGTAGGATTAACAATTCAAATTGACAGCCACTTGTCTGAAAGGGTGATATTAGATCATTAATTTAAAATATTACCTTTATCTTCATACCCTTATAAACTTCAATTAAAATGCAGTCATAATTGCAGTATCTTAAATATCAAATATTATCTCCACTGTAATGGCCCCATAATCATGCTGCTGAACTTGTGATGCACTCTCTTGTTTGCTTTATTTAGTTTCTATAGTACGTTCCCATGTAGTATTGTAACCTAACCAACATCACTGCACTTTATTCCAAGTTCTGGTCTTTTTTTTAAAAAGGACACCGATCAGTGCCTCCTTTGTACTGCCTGGCTGAATCGAATAAGTGCAACCTCCTATTAGTTTTGATTTGGATTGATGTTTATGTTGTGGACTCATTCAGCACGAGCTGGGAGTTGGGGGCTGGTGTGGGAAGAAGAAAGTATTTCTGTGTTTTGGTAGGCGGGTTAGTGAACTTGGAGCCTCAGAGTGCTGTGGTGCTTTATCTGTAATTCAGTGTGCATCCCGTGATGCAGCAATGATTGGTAATGACTTGAGGCAAAATGAAAAATTGTTTGGTAGGTCTAATCCTAATTATGCATAAACAATTGAAACCCTTTAGCAGAAATGCCAAGTTGAGCAGTTTCTTACACCCTGCTACTGAACAACATCTATTAGCAGTTAGGAATCTTAACTTTATATACCTTTTTTGTTTGGTTTTTCGCTCAGGCAGTTCTACCAAGCAACAGGTGACTTCTACCAGGATTGTTCTCCACAATTTCTACGTTGACGAGGTGGAGGATGTGCTTTTATTCTTCTAACGCAGAGATATTACTGTCTGATATTACTTTCGGAAGCAATCTTCTGACATAAGCGTGGAGTTAGTTAGGAAAAATGAGGCCAAGGTGAGGGATAATGGCTATGTATTCCAGTATTCAGGATATGACAGATGATGCCTCTCTGGGATCTGTACTAGATCCACAGTGTTTCATCATATCTACGAATATACTCTGAAGAAATAGAGAGCTCTGTATCTTGGTTTGCTATCAACAAGTTAATCTGTGCTGTAAGTAGAGTCACTTGGAGCAGAATGTTTCAGCTATGCATTGAGAGATGAAGTGAATGAACTGGCAAACAAGAGTTCAAAATCAGAAAGTGTAAAGCCATACGTTTTTCTGAACTCACAGTGGAGCAGAGTATTTTTTTAAGTGTGTTGAAACTAGAAGCTGTGGTGGAGCAAAGAGATTTAGGGGGTGCCATCAATTGAAAAGCTAGCAGACTGATGCAAAACAAAATGAGAGATAAACCTACCATTCTGAAAATGGTGTTTGCACCAAAAAGAGATACAGTGATACTGAAATCTCTGGTTAGACCATATCAGGATACTGCACTCAGTTCTGGGCACCACACCTCAAGAAGGATGAACTGACCTTGTAGTGGGTGCAAAACCAATTTCAGCAGAATGAGAACAGGGCGGAGAGAGTTGGAATCATACATTCAATTTTGGATGATCAAGAGCTGATCTAATTCAACAGAAATGATTCATGGATATAGGGGAGATAACGAGAAACTATTTCCTGTGTGTGTGCCTACATGAGTAAGTGTAATCTTACAATTAGAGCTCAAGCTATCAGAGACGGTCAGAAAACATGTGACATCATAGCAGTGGTGGTTTGAACACTCCTCAGTATTAGTCATCTCAGAGCCATATCCAATATGGACCACCACAGTTGTAAACCGCTCCCCCCACCACCACCCCAAGCCACTGTTATCGCCCTTGTCAAGGTTTCCTATTTTATTAGTTCCAGATAGGTTAAGCTAAATTGTCAAACACCCCAGGTATGGAGGGATGAATTGGCTCTTTTTTTAGTCGTCTGCCTCTTTTGTTAGTCAAAGTAAAGTTAATTTTAAAAGGATCCCTTGTGATGCCTTTCTTCTCGATCAACTGAATTTGTTTTAAAATAAACCAAATTAAGCAGGCTGCCTTGAGTTAAGAAAAGTATATGTTTATTTCTTATTAAACCAAGAGAATTAATAACATGACCCATTTTCAGATTCAAAATTAGAGCTGAGTCTGAATAGATAAAAGTTAATAAAGGTGTGCAGATTGCAGAGTAAACAAGTGAAACTCACTTTTAACCACTTTCTGTCTATACTGAAAAGGGGAAAACACAAACATTATTGTTGCCCAGATTGCTCTATTTTCCATATACTTTCCTCAGTCTGAGAGCTCTCAGAAGATGACAGTTCATTTGCAGTGCATTTCCCCATATGAAATGCCTCGCATTAAAGCTTCCTTGTCACTTGAGATGTGATATTCCAGGCGCTTACTTAAGGGTGGGGTTATCAACATTGGTTTTCCAGACAGTAACTGAATTACATTGCTCAAAATTTACACTCCTGCCTGTAACATTGCTTTATGAAGGAAAAAAAAATCATTTAGGATGAAAAGAAGTTTACCAAGATGTTGTCTAGATTGGAATTATTAGCTATAAGGCGAATTTGGACAAAATTGGATTGTTTTCACGAGAGCATCAGCGGCTGCCCGGCAACCTGATAGAAACGTATAAAATTGAGAGAAATAGGGTGGATAGTCGGAGTCTTTATCGGTTGGGGCTGTTTTCCCTAGAGTGTGAGGCTGTGGAGGTGACCTTATAGAGGTTTATAAAATCATGAGGGACATGGAAATGGTGAATTGTCCAGGTCTTTTTCCCAGGGTAAGACAGTCCAAAACTAGAGGGCATAAAGTGAGAGGGAAAAGATTTAAAAGGGACGTAGGGGGCAATTTTTTCACACACAAGGTGGTGCGTGTGTGGAATGAGCTGATGGGGGAGGAGGTGATAGAGGCTGGTACAATTACAACATTTGAAAGGTATCTAATGGGTACATAAGTAGGAAAGAGTTGGAGAGATGTGGGCTAAATGTTGGTAAATGGTACAAGATTAATTTGGGAAATCAGGTCAGTGTGGATGAATTGGACTCATTGATCTGTTTCTGTGCTGTATAACTCTGTATCAAATACTAGGGGGTATAGGTTTTACCCTGGAGGCGGTGGGGGGGGGGGGGGGGGCAGTGTAGGGTTGGAATTTAAAAGAAATCTGTAAGGCGTGGATTTTTTACACAGTGTGGTAGGTGCTGTGACACAGTGGGAGGGGGGGGGGGGGGGGGGGTTGGTTGTAGAAGCAGATATGATGGTAACTTCTAAGAGGCATTTAGACTTATATGTGAACAGGCAGGGAATAGAGGGATATGGACCATGTGCAGGGATTAGTTGGGATGAGATCGGTTTAGAATAATACAGACATGGTGGACTGGAGGGCCTGTTGTGTGCTGAACTGTTCTTTAGATTTTTAAAACAATAAATTCCTAGACGTTCCAGAGCTATGATCCATTTTCTTGACACCACACACTATCCTGACTTGGAATTATATTTTGAGGAGTCAAAATTCTGGAAGAGATTATGGATGTACGTATACCACACCTGACTGCAATGCCTCGAGCTCCCTGAGGGCATTTGGGGATTAGCAAAGAATTATCACCCTGCCAGTGATGCACAAAGGCCACGAATGAATGAAAATGAAATCCAAAATAGATCTGCATTCAAATTGAAGGAATGGTTTTCAGCAAAATTTTGAATAATATTGTTATCAATTTTACAGCAGCAAATCAACATTGCTTTGAAATTTTATATTTCTTTTATAATTGCATGTGAATTGCAATTTACTGTAAGCTACCTAGATTGAAGTAAAGTGAAAAATATCCTGATTTCTGATGGGAAGACCATGTGAAAAATATAACAAAAAGAAATGGTTTTGGAAATAGATTTCCATGATTCTATCAGAACAGAGGCTGTTTGACCCATCATATAGGAAGATGATGGCCAAGTAGTATCACCTGACTGTTAATCCAGAGACCCAGGTAATGTCCTGGAGACCCAGAGTCGAATCCTGCCATTGCAGATGGTGGGATTTGAATTCAATAAAGATTTGGAATTAAGTGTCTAATGATTAGTGAACTGGCCTGGTCTATATGTGCCTCCAGACCCATAGCAATGTGGTTGAATCTTAAATGCCCTCTGGGCCGTTATGGATGGACAATAGATGCTGGCCTAGTCAATGATGCCCTCATCTCGTGAATGAATAAGTGAAAAAAAATCTATGTCAGGTGACAAAGTGTTGTTCAGCCTAATCACATTTTCCATCTCGGCCTATAGCCCTGTGGTTTATTGATTTTCAAGTACTTATCCAGTTGGCTTTTTAAATGTGATGAGGGTTTTTGGCTCCATAATGTTTCAAGTAGTAAATCCCTGACCCATCACCTTCTGGCTGAAACATATTCTCATAGAGTGATAATCAAAGAGTAATACAGCATGTAATCAGGCCCTTTGGCCCACCATGTCTATGCTGACCAACCAACATCAAACTACACTGACCCCATTTACCTGCACTTGGTCCAAAGTCTACTATGCCGTGGCATTTTTAGTTCTCATCCAGATGCTTGTTGAATTTTGCAAGAGTACTTGCTTCCACCACCTCCTCAGGCAGTACACATATCTACCACCTTCTGGCTGTAAAGATAGTTCCTCTGATGTTTCCTCTAAACAGCTAGTTCTTCATTGTAAAATTGTGCACTCTGATCTTAGGTGCATCTGCGATTGAGAAGAAATGCCTCTCAACTTTGTGTACCTTAATCAAATATCCTCTCAGCCACCTTCTGCTCCAAGGAAAACAAACCCCAGCCTATCAAGTCTCTCCATGTAACTAAGACTTTTCATCCGAGGCAACATCATGATGAATCTCCTCTGCACTCTCTCCAATGCAATTGCCTCGTTCTGATAATATGGCAACTCGAACTGCACTCAGTATTCCATCTATTACAAAACACTGTTTTATAAAGGTGTAACAAGACATCCTTGAACCTATATTTTATGCGCTAGTGAATGCAGGTTAGCACTTCACTACCCTGTCTACTTGTGCTGATACCTTCAGGGATCTATGGACTTTATTTCTCAGTGCTGTTTCATGACCGACCATTCATTGTGTATATCCTTCCTTTATTAGACCTCCCAAAATGCATCATTTTGTGCTTAGAACCATTAAAATCCATCTGCCTTGCTCTGCTCAATTTGCCACCTGATCAATGTCAGATTGTAGCCTGAGACTGTTCTCCCAATTTTCATGTCATCTGTAATTTTAATAATTATACCTTTTACATTCACATCCAAGTCATTAATGTATATAACAAACTGCAAGAGTCCCAGCACCAAACCCTGTGGTACATTGTTGGTCACAGACTTCCAAATACAAAAAACATCCCCAAACCTTTGCCTCCAATTTGCAAGCCAGTTTTAGACCCAGTTTACTAACTTGCTTTATGTCCCATGAGCTCTTCAGTTTTAGACAAGTTTTCCAAATCAAAGGCCATGCAAGCCACTTCAGTTCGGTAAAAACAATGACTGCAGATGCTGGAAACTGTTGCATTGCCCTCATCAATGCATTTAGTCATCTATTCAAAAAACATGGTGAAATTACTCTGACAGGATCTCCCTCTAATAAATTCATACTGACTCTCCCTGATCAATGCCTGTCTTTCTAAGTATTGATTAACCCTGTTCTTCAGAATTGTTTTTCAATTTCCCTACCACTGATGCCAGGCTAACTGGACTGTAATTACTTGGCCTATCCTTCTTAGCTTGTCGAACAAACAGCCCACATTAACTATCTTTCAGTCGTCTAGCACTTCACCTATGGCCAATGAAAGTCTTAAATATATGTGCCAAGGCCCCAGTAATCTCCTCCCTTGCCTCGCATAGCACCTTGTTAGGCCCTGCAGATTTATGCATCTTTACGCTTGCTAAAGCATCCATTGTGTCCTTCTCATTATTCTTAACGTATTCAAGAACCTTGCCATACCAACTAAAATACCTGGCTACAATGCCTTTCTCCTCTGTGAATATAGATGAGAAGTATTCATTTAAGACCTCACTTGTGTCCACTGACTCCACACACAGGTTGCCCGTTTGATCTCGCATAGGTACCACTGTTTCTCCTTAAAGGCCCTCCAATCCTCCTGTCTGTTTACATTGAATCTTTGTCCTCTGGTTATTAACATATCTGCTGATGGAACTAGGTCCTTCCCATTCATTCAACCTAGGCTCCGCATAATTTTAACACCTGAATTTAAACGATCATTCTTCTTTATTAAACCTCTCCTGTCCTAGCAACACCATCATCTATTTGGTTTATACTCTCCCTAATATGATCACATTCCTCCTATAAGGTCATAGTTCTGTTTGTGGTCGATGCAGTTTTTGAGATAGTTCTTAACCCCTTTCTTTAAGCCTTGTAGTCAGTACTCCTCATCAACCATTTATTTGTCCTGCAACTTCCAGGAATCTAGGAGAAAGTGAGGACTGCAGATGCTGGAGATCAGAGCTGAAAAATGTGTTGCTGGAAAAGCGCAGCAGGTTAGGCAGCATCCAAGGAGCAGGAGAATCGATGTTTCGGGCATAAGCCCTTCTTCAGGAATGAGGAAGGTGTGCCAAGCAGGCTAAGATAAAAGGTAGGGTGGTTGGAGGGTTCCTAGGTGGAAGATGTTCTCTGAAACGTTTCTCCTCTACATTGGGGAGACAGGCCGCCTACTTGCAGAACGTTTCAGAGAATACCTCTGGGACACCTGCACCAACCAACCCAACCACCCCGGGGCTGAACACTTTAACTCCCCCTCCCACTCCGCCAATGACATGCAGGTCCTTGGCGGCCTCCTCCATCGCCAGACCATGGCAACATGACGCCTGGAGGAAGAGCGCCTCATCTTCTGCCTAGGAACCCTCCAACCACAAGGGATGAATGCAGATTTCTCCAGCTTCCTCATTTCCCCTCCCCCCCATCTTATCTCAGTCCCAACCCTCGGACTCAGCACCGGCTTCTTGACCTACAATCTTCTTCCCGACCTCTCCACCCCCACCCCGTCTCCGGCCTATCACCCTCGCCTTAACCTCCTTCCACCTATCACATTCCCAATGTCTTCCCCCAAGTCCCTCCTCCCTACCTTTTATCTTAGCCTGCTTGGCACACCTTCCTCATTCCTGAAGAAGGGCTTATGCCCGAAACATTGATTCTCCTGCTCCTTGGATGCTGCCTGACCTGCTGCGCTTTTCCAGCAACACATTTTTCACTTCCAGGAATCTGTCAATATCTTCTGTTCCTCATAACTTCTCTGTTCCCAACTGTTTGTTGTCCATTTCTTGCCTCACCTACTCTCCACAAATGCTATTTCTTTCAGCCTTTTTAAAAATGTCTATGTATGTGGAATTTGGGTGTCTTTGGCACAGTCAGCATTTAATTGCCCATTCTCATTTTTTTTCACTGATTGCGCATGCGTGTCTCTGCTGGCCAGCATTTATTGCCCATACCTGGTTGACCTTGAGAAAGTGGTGGTGAGTTTTCTTCTTTAACCATTGCAGTCCATATACTGTAAATTGACCCACAATGGTCTGGAGAGAATTCCAGGATTTTGACCCAACAACATTGAAGGAACAGCAATATATTTCTAAGTCAGGATGATAAGTGGCTTGTGTTATGGAAAATTAACATTTATTGTGAAATCTGTAAAAGAATGCTTTGCAAAGTGTTGCAGGCAGGCAGAAAAGCAAAGTCAGGAAAAATGTAAAAGTTAAACTGGACTCAGTAGTCTCACAAGGACAGTAAACTATCAACAGTCAAGGAATGAGAAAAACAACTCCATGTGTAGAAAGGAGCTCGAATGTTCCCAGCTCTTGACCTTGAGATGCGATAAGAATAAGCAAAGTTTATTATAAAAGGAATATGTGAAAGCTATTCAGACACCCCTTATATGTGGCATTTTGCCAATGTATTGGGTCAGCTCTGCAGAGTTCAAAATAAACGTTTTCTTTGCTCTTGCTAGCATTTGAGCCGAGTCAATTTAATTTCCACGACAGTAGACATGGGGGCTTGCCTGGGACCCCGTGACTGGGTAAGATTCTGAAGATTCCCAGGAGGCACAGGCGCCAGCGCCTTGAAGGACTTTCACTTCATCTTGAGTACTAAATTGGCCCCTTTGAAAGAGAGGACTGGGAATCTGTGGATTACCCCAGCGCTGGGGTCCGAACTGAATAGGGTTGGGATAAGAGTCATGGCTTAAGGGAACTTTTAGGGAAATAGTTTTCCATGCATCTGCTGCCCTTGTCCTTCCAGATGGAAATGAGGGTGGATTTGGAAGGTGCTTTCTAAGGGTCTTTGGTGAATTTTAGCAGTGCATTTGTAAATAGAAGACGTTGCTGTCATGAAGAGTTGGTAGTGGATGCTTGTGGATGTGGTTTCAATCAAGAGAGCTACTTTGGCCTGGATGGTGTCAAGCTTCTTAAATGTTGCTAGAGTCATCCAGACAAGTGAGGAATATTCCATCATACTCCTGATTTCGGTCTTGTAGATGGTGGACAGGACAAGGAGACAGGAGATTCTTTATTAGCCACAATATTCCTAGCCTTTGATTTGTGAACTGTAGCTTACACCTGTTTAAGAGGCTATAAACCATATGGCTGTGAGTGTGGAGTCACATGTCAGTCAAAGGAGGTAAGGATGGCAGATTTCCTTTACTGAAGGTTATTAACAAACCAGATTTTCATTTACAATTTCCCAGTAATTACGTGGTTCCCATTTTCATTTAGCGTTTGTGTTTTACCACTTGTTATGGTGGGATTCAAACCCACGTCCCCAGATCATTAACCCTGGGATTTGGAATTACTATCACATTTGACATTACCATAACTTTACTGCCTGTCCATAGTGTGTGATAATTGTTGGCGCTGGTAGTAGGCAGTACTTGGCCCAGGCAGTTTCATTCGTCACATAGATACAACAGTCTATTGAATGTGACCAGGAGTAAAAGCTCTGCCCAAATTAGTAGGCCCCTAACCCAACTTCACCTGCCTGGGGATGCTAAGAACAATTGACTGAAGTCAGCAATTTTGAATGGGCAGGACTGAATCTGGAGCAGTTCAGACCGGTCGAGTGAGTTGGCAGTGGAGGGTCAGTGATTGTACAAACTGACTGTGGTACCGGAATATGTCAGCAGAACTTTTGTGAGAATGATACCTTGAATTTTATGGCATTCTCCTAATTAACTGGTCTACAAATAGACAGAAGAACAATGAGTCTTCCTGTTGGCATCAGGTTTTTATACAGAATCTCTCTCACATGCACTTTTTTGCTTAAGTGTGATTCCTGATATCATGGTGATGTCATTTCAATTGGCTGCAGGGATGGGACCAGAGATAGGCCAGTGGAGAATTCTCTCTTACTGACTGGAATACCAATCTGAGCCATGGTCTGACCTCCAGGACATTCCAGGGAGGATGGCTTTGGAGAAGGAGTTTGCAGCTGTCTGCCTGCCAATATCAATTGCCAACGAGACCAGTTAAAATGGCATTGATGATGCTTGTCAGGAGCTGATTAGAATTCTACGGGGTCACCACATGGGTTAAGGCCCAAACTCACAACAATAGACTGGGTGGTGTGGGACCAGTGTGCCCAACTGAATTTACCCTCCACCTGGACAAAGACTGTGACTGTGGTCTGCCCTCTCGAGGCGCTCTATTCAGATTGGCAATCTGACAGCTGCGGCCATTTTCTCCACTTCCTGAAGTGTGTGGGGTTTGTGGGTTTGTACATTCTTCTGTATTATTGCCTGTGTACACTAAGCAGTTAGTGCATCTTCTTAGAATCTATTTTGATTGATAATAAACCAATAATTACATTTGCTGAAGAAACTTTGTTGATAGATCTTTTTCTAGACAAGGTTTTAAATGGCTAAACTGGTAAAGTCTTATGACTGATGGAATCGTGGAACTGGGGCAACCATGATTTCTTTCAGTCTCAGTCATAACATTCATAAGCTTGTGCTGTTAACTGCCCCAGAGTGCTACTATTTCGTCCAATATTCCACATTTAGGGAAAAGAAGACCATCCTCATTTTTACTTCTGAATGGAATGCAGTGATCCTACTTGAAATGTGCATATGGAGTAAAGGCAGGCAGAATTATCCAACTTTCTTAACTGCACATTTGCTAAATGGCCCTGTAACATTCATATGAGCAAAAGCCAAATCACTGAAATACCAGAGGATGCCCAGAACCTGGAACGCTGTACTTAAGAAAATATTTGCATTTGGTAGGGAGAAAATTGTTGGGCCAAATTCAAAGTCTTGAGTTCGCTTGGTCAAATAACTGGCTCCTGACTCAAGTGGTAAGGGCTCTCAGGAAGCTATGTTCCCATTTACACTGGGCTGAAGATGTTAATTCTAAGAGGGCTTGGCATTCTGATTTAGAATTTACCCACTAATGAGACAGCACTGTCAAAAACAGTCATCCGCAAACCTCCAGGCCTACCAAATTCAAACAGCAAATGACAGCAAGTAGAACTGAAGTGGTTGAGTGTGAAGAATGGGATTGACAGGAATTGGAGATTATGTGAGAACTGGCTTCAGTAATGCAGCAATAATGATTTACACTTTTCATATGAAATTGACATGGGATGGTGCTGCCAGGAAAGTGAGCTGCCCTGAGTTGGGTTTATTCAAAAGGCTAGCAAAATGTAGCTGCCGTCATACAATGGTATCTAAACCAGGTTGCACAATATTTTACATGTTACAGGATTAGTCCTTAAGGGACTATACCTTTTCAAAGTTTCCATAAATTTACTAATAACTTCCGAATTCTTGATGTTTTAGTGGGCAGCTGTAGATGGAACATTCTCACTATGTGAATTATTGCATCAGGTATATTTTTGAGTTGTAAGCTTTCAATTTATGGAAATGTTGTTATGGAACATTATCTGGCATTCAAGTAAAAATTAGCTGCATGATTAAATACCAGTGTTAAAGCCTCTGATTTCTCTGCAATGTTTTGTTTAAAGGCCACACTGTTTCAATTCTCTCAGCTTGTGCTATCATTGCTTCACTCACACACTTCCTGTTCGCTCAGTAGGAGCTTGCATTATTATCTGCTGTGATAATGTCCTTTGAGACAGCTTATTAGAACCCTGTCCACAGTGTCTGGGCATTAGTTGAGCTCTGGCTTTGAAGTTGAATTTTACTTGGAGACTGTCAGCCATAAAAATGGCAAGAGTCTGTGATTCTGTGAAATGTGACTGCTGATTACATGCTTTGCTGGGTTCTTTTTCATCTCTTCGTTATATTTTATGTGGGTTGTGTATTGTTTATTACATACATATGGATTCTTTTGCAGCTGTGTTATTAACTTTGCTTACAAAGGCAGAGTAATGTAAAGCTACAATCCTGTAGGCCATTTAATTTCTTTGACATGTTGCAGAATTCAAATTTATTTTTGGTTCATCCTTTTATTTTTAACTTTATAACTGTGACAACAGTGTGTGTTTGGCCGTCTAATGCAATGTAAGACAAAAGGAAAGAATATGCATTAATAAAGTTATAAGCTACAATTCTTGGATTGGTTTTCTCCCTGCATTCTTCAAGTTTTCCGGTGATTCTGTTGGTGCTTCTGTTCCTTGTCAAAATGCCTATGCTTCAGTGAGTATGAGTAAGTCATTCTTGATGTGCTTGATCCTGTCCTTACTCAGCCCTATTTTACACAGCATGTCCATTCTTCAACATTAAGCTCAAGTTTGCAAGGAGGAACACTTGGTAGTTGAGATGCACTTGAGCACAATGTCAGAAAAAAATCATTATACTAATTTGAAAGTTACTCTACATTCAAGACTACTGCAAGCATTGCTGTACTGGTTGACACTAATTGATTTACTGAGGTAAACAAATCAACAAGTTTCAGGTTTGATCTCCAGGGTGTACTCAGGAAGCTGGCATTAGCCAGGACAGGATCCCAGTGCCCTGCAAAAGAGAATCGGGCATTGGTTGTGCACAATTAATCTTCCTTTTGACCATAGGCAGGTCTGACCCATAGCACTACAATCTCAACTGTGGAATCTGTCTCCACTACCTACCCAATCAGAACAGGCTTGGAATCCCATGCTACTGGCACCAATTTGATCCACATGCCAAGCCAACTGCACCACCATGCCAAAGAAGTCCAAATTACTGTGGCAACATTCACTGTTACATGTAGCTATATATAGCAATGATTGAGGCAGTCATAGAGTCATGCAACATGGAAATAAACCCTTCAGTCCAATTTGTCCATGCCAACCAGACATCCCAATCCAATCTAGTTCCATTTGCCAGCATTTGACCCATATCCTTCTAAACCCTTCCTATCCAGAAGCCTTTTAAATGTTATAATTATACTCATCTCCACTACTTCCCCTGGCAGCTCATTCCGTACACACACCACCCTCTACATGAAAATTACCCCTCAGGTCCCTTTTAAATCTTCCCCCTCACCTTAAACCTATGCCCTTTAGTTTTGGGCTCCCCTCCTTGGGAAAAAAAGACCTCAGCTATTTATCCTATCCATGCCCCTCGGCATCTGATGCTCCAGGAGAATAAAGCCCTAGCCTCTTCAGGTCAAACCCTCCAGTCCTGGCAACATCCTTGTAACTATTTTGTGCACCGTCTCAAGTTTAACAACATCCTTCCTATAGAAGGGCAACCAGAATTGACCTCTCCTGGAAAATATCTAACTGTAGATGATCAGTGAGAAAAGGTTTACAATTGTCTATTTTCCCACCACCATTTATGACTCTCAGGCCAGCTGAAATATGATGGATGGCTCTAAAGCAGAAACTTTGCTCCCCCATGATACAGATGAGATAAAAGAAACTTGGGCATTCAATTGTTTTCAGCTTGACCACATGATCAGTAACTTGACCAAGCGAAGCACCTGCTTGAAGTTGAACCAGCTTGATTTTCATCCTACTGAAATGCATCACAAAGTAACAACCCCCAAATTCACAAAATATATGTTCTTCCAAATTTCAAAATGTTGGCTAGTTTTGTGTGCTATAAAGGTCTGAAATGGTTAATGTCTCGAAGATTGTGAATAATATCACCCACTGAGATAATGTTAGAGATCACTGGGAAAAGAGATCTTGCACAGACTTTAGGGGAGAGATATATTATTGTGATGTCTGTATAATTTACATTGACTCAGTGGGTTAGCACTGCTGCCTCACAGCGCCAGAGACTTGGATTCAATTCCAACCTTGGGCAACTGTCTGTGTGGGGTTTGCACATTCTCCCGTGTCTGCATGCATTTCTTCTGGGTGCTCCAGTTTCCTCCCACTGTCCAAACGTGCAGGTTAGGTGGATTGGCCATGCTAACTTATCCACAGAGTTCAGTGATGTTTAGGTTAGGTGTATTAGCCACGGGAAATGACGAATTATAGGGATAGGGTTGAGTCTGGGTTTGGGTGGAATGCTCTTCAGAGGGTCAGTGTGAATTTGTTGGGCTGAATGGCCTTTTTCCACACTCTGAGATTTCTATGATTCTAGTTTGCTAACATACAGTACACTCTATAAGTGTTATTAGATATACCTGAGAGTGGGTATCTATATCCCAACCCATACCAAATGGTAGCAGCTATTAGAAACTGGGCACAGCAGTGAAGAACTAGGGAAAAAAAAATCAAAAATCAACTTTCGCTCAAACCTGCCAGGAGAATGCTGAAGAGCTCCAGAGCAAATTCATAAGAGAAATGGAATCATGGAGATTAGAAGATTCACTTATACAGACACACAGGCTGTATCACAAGCGATAGGGACTTGTGTGGACAACCCTAAATCCAGATTCAAGCCAAAAACTGCATTCGATGATTCACTGAGTAAAACTTTAGTAGGCTTGTTAGTGGGACTTTGCTGAGTGCAAACTGAATGGAAGGTAATAACTAGAGGATATCAAGATCAGATAGACACCAATAAACCTAATTGAGTATTCTGAAGAAATGTCTATGCCCAAACAATAGTGAGAATTTGGAATATGGAATACACATATCAATGAATAGTTGAAGTGAAGAATATTGATGCATTTAAGTGGAGGTTAAGCAAGCTTTTAAGGGAAAGGGGAATAGAGGATTACAATGTTGGATTTTAGTTGAGAAAACTTAAGAGGAAGCTAGAGTGGAGCATAAACACTAACATGGATTGATTGGGCTGAATAGCCTGTTTCTCTGCTATATGTACCACATAGCATAACAACATATAATAAATGGTACAAAATAATTGGGCCAAATGAGCAACTTTAAAATAAAAAAATTCTGCAGCTCTGATTTGGAACAATGCCCTAATAACCAGGAACCATGAGGCACTTCTTTCTTCTACTTACCAGACAAGGAATCAATGAAATATCAGACAAATAAGATGGGGTTTTATAAACTCTTGGCATTTATTTCAACCTCAAAACCTCAAAATTTTGGATCAAGCCAGCATCAATAGAAAAGTCCAGAAACTGAGCAAACAATAGATAATTTTTTCATGAACTTTATAGACTAGTTGAAAAATGTGAATTTAGAGCTTTGAACAGATTGCTATAGATATTATTGATGAATCTCTATCATATTTATTGTAGTTTAAAGAAGACTTCACTGCAGAGAAAGCCATTTAGCTGGTGAGACAAACAAAGGTAAATTCATTACTGACCATCATTGCATCAATTGCAGGCTTTTTTTATAAGAATAACCAGATGGATGTTGATGAGAAGTTTATCATTTAAAACTCTGTCAGATACTGAGACAAGGTACATAGTTGTAGAGGTTCTTCCCGCTACATGGACTTGCAAAAAAATTTCAGACTACATAAGTGGTTTGAAAGCAGTTATAGAGACAGAACACAAGCCCTCAGTTTCTTTACTCGATGAGAAGGAACTCACTATAATACAAGAATGCAGTGCTACATTTATGAAGTGGAATATGTACAAAGTAAACCACTCACAACAGCAGATATACTCTCTAGAGCAACTATTGATCATTCTACACAACAGGATGTTACTTTCTTTGAAGAGATTGAGTCTTACTCTGAGTCTATGACAGCACAATTTTGACAAGTCAAAACAAATGCATCATTTGCAGATATAGAATGAGAAATGAAACCAAATTTGCCAAAAAAAGCACACAAGGTCTGCCAGAAAAATGTTCTAGTGTTATAGTCATGGAAACCTACCACCAATACAGAGTGCACTTCACTATCATGGACAATGTATTAGTATATGACAAGATTCTAGTTATCCCAGCTTGATGTTCCATTCGAAGTACCAGATGGTATACAGTAGAAGAAACTTATTTCAGGAATCAACTAGAAATCAAATATTCAATTATAAACACATTTGTTCTTAAATTTATAAGGGCAAGCACACAATCAAGACATGTTGTATAAGGGTCAGAAATGGCCATGAAAGAGTTAGTGTATGGCATATGTAAATAATGTCACCCACTGTTACCCACTTGATAACAGTTATATATGGAAAGGAGAACTTGCATGGGCTTTAAGCAAAATAGGTGTATTAATATATTTTGTTTAGCTAGTAAGTGTGCAATAAACTAATTTCTGTTAACATGCAAAAGACTTACTAAACTCCACTAGCTGATTCGAAATTTAGGTATCCCTCTTCCTAAATCTTCCAACAATTTGTACACACGTTAAAGGTGTAAATCTAAACTGTGAATGTTCTGTTATAGTTCTTCCCAGAAGGTGTATATCAATGTGTTTGTGCCAAGTACACTGTCTCTGTTAACAGGCCACTAATACCAAAATATCCATTATTTTAATGTTGAGAAATTTGGAACAATCCTATTTGAACACTTCAACAACTTTGTACCTTTTTCCTGGGTTCCATCAACCTGGTTGATTGCCAGTTCAGGTGAGGTCCAAAGATTTGGACCATTGGTTTACAGCTCAAACTCATGACTCTCTCTCTCCCATATTTGTTACTTTACCAAGACTGTTTATCACTGTCTTTGTCTTTCCCTGGTGTTGTTTTTGTGAGTAAAAAGCTCCATCTCTCTAATTCTTTTCTGCAGGTTGGAGACTAACTAAATTACTGACATTCTTGAATGCCTTAGCTAGTATCATTGGCAATATGAAGTCCCAGAAGACAGAATTCTTGCTTATCCCTATCTGCTGTCTGCCCTAATAAATTGATTTGATGATGCTCATCCACAAATGGAAGTGATGAAGGTGACCTCAGATTACAACAGGATCTTGATCAGATGGGCCAATGGGCTGAGAAGTGGCAGATGGAATTTACTTCAGGTAAATGCAAGGTGCTGCATTTTGGGAAAGCAAATCTTAGCAGGACTTATACACTTAATGGTAAGGTCCTAGCGAGTGTTGCTGAACAAAGACACCTTGGAGTGCAGGTTCATAGCTCCTTGAAAGTGGAGTCGCAGGTAGATAGGATAGTGAAGAAAGCATTTGGTATGGTTTCCTTTGTTGGTCAGAGTACTAAGTACAGGAGTTTGGAGGTCATTTTGCAGCTATATGGGATATTGGTTAGGCCACATTTGGAATATTGCGTGCAGTTCTGGTCTCCTTCCTATCAAGTTGTGAAACTAGAAAGGGTTCAGAAAAGATTTACAAGGATGTTGCCAGTGTTGGAGGATTTGACCTATGGGGAGAGGTTGAATATGCTGGAGCTGTTTTCCCTGGAATGTCGATGGCTGAGAGGACCTTTTAGAAGTTTATAAAATCATGAGGGGCATGGAAAAGATTAAATAGACAAAGTCTCTTCCCTGCGGTGGGGATTTCCAGAACTAGAGGGCATAGGTTTAGGCTGAGAGGGGAAAGAGAGGGGAAACCTTTTCACACAGAGGGTGGTGCATGTATGAAATGAGCTGCCAGAGGAAGTGGTGGAGACTAGTACGATTGCAACATTCAAAAGGCATCTGGATGGATATATGAATAGGAAGGATATGGGCCGGGTGCTGGCAGGTGGGGCTAGATTGGGATATCTGGTCAGCATGGATAAGTTGGACCAAAGGGTCTGTTTCCGTGCTGTACATCTCTATGACTCTTTGACTCTATATGCACATCACTATACAACCACATACAGTACTTACAACAATAACTATTTTCTTTCTGCCTGCCCTTGCCTAGTTGTATTCTTTCTCATTAGTTGTGACCACAATAGTTCCTGTAATAGCTTGTCCTCCTGTTCTTGCATAATTTCCTCATGTGTACTTACCAAGGAACTGTCATTGGCCCTCCTCCTATTATTTATCTACATGTTGCTTACCACAGTGCGATAGTTCAGACTACAAGGTTCAAGACCTCCTTTATGCATTATTCTATTGTTGCTGTCTGATCCTATCAGCCATTGAACAACACCTTTCACCCTGTCACTGCCTTTCCTGTTTTCAAAATGCAATTTCTTGGGATTAAGATTTTTTAACTTTCTCTGCACTTGTTCTGTTTTCTCATTCTCCCCCTGCCTTGTGATCCATTATTTATTGTCCAATCTGTGAGGTTACAAATGTTAGGTTACAACTGAATTTCAGTGTTGCTGTCATGGTTCACCGCAATTCCATGCTTTTTTTCAAATAGAGAATGTTTTAACATGTTCACAAAATTCAATATGGTTTAATGTAAATTGTAACTAGATAGCTGGCTTCAATGTGATATGTGTTCTAATGTAATTAGAGTGAGGGCTGTACAGGTTAGTCATTATGTTTGCAAAGAAAATTCCGGCTGATAAGTGCCAAAAGATAAATAAATTTTTCATTTTCAAACATGCTGAGTTTTATTATTTGTTCAAAAATAATAACACATCTCTGATTTCTTGTACATTCCTGTAAACTTAAATGAAGAAACAGGTTTGCAAATAGTTGACATTCACCACTCTAGAGCCTTGTTTCTTCAAAGGATTTGTTCACAATATGTGCATCACACAAAACTGCATTTACATTCTCTACCAATTAAAACAATTGGTATTAATGTGATTTTCACACTGCAGGCAGTAGTTGGTTATACAAGGAGCAGGAAAGCAAAAGACAATGACGTCGTGGGACTTTAGCGTGGGCTTTTGCCCAACTGAACAGAAGGCCAAAACCAAGAATAGTGAGAGATAATGCAAAACAAACTGTCAAGCTGCTGATGGAAGTCAAGAAATGGATGAGAGACAAAAACCTGCAAAAATGTTTCTACTTTTTGGCCACAGGAAATAATTGAAGTGAATATTATGGCTGTCTTTATGGGGATGTTAAATAAATACACAAAGTATTTTGACAGGGTGAGATGAAGAACTGTGGAAGACCTCTTCAGTGGTGCAAAAACTATAGGATTGACCTGTTGGGCCTAATGGCCTGTTTTGGGCTGTAAATGCTTTTTGAATACTTGGTGACTCTGAACACTTGAAATTATGTAATTCACCAACCAGTGTTTTCTGACAATATGGATTTCTTCAATTAGATCAGTATTTTTCCACCTCATGGTATAATAAAAGTTTGGATCATAACCCCCTGCTGTTGTACATCTTTATTTGTATTGTTTATTTGATACAGTTACTTGTAAAATTTCACCCTGGAATGTTTTCTACTGTGGTCTTCAATATTAAGAGGTGAGATATTGTGATTACAGCCATTACAGGTAAAGTCAGTCTAAGCAGAGTTATCTGACCTGATCACATGGGAAGGGGGACACATTTCAATTTGCTCTTTCTCAGTCAGTGAGCAAATTTCAGAAAGGTGAGAGTTACCAAAACTATAAATACCAAACCCTCTGCCTCTGTCTCATTTATTGCAAATTGAAATGGGAAAAGACTGTTTTAAAGGACAGTTTTTGATGACATATATAACAGCAGGTAACCATGCATGCGCACAACTTCAGACCCAACACCCTCTCAAAATGCCTGATTTGTTCCTTTTTCTCCCTCATATTTATTAACTGCCCCATTAATAAACTTAATATTTGCTTCAATTATTTTCTATAATCACAATTTCCACATTCTAACAATTCTTGAGATAAGAATGTACTGAGAAACGGTGCAGTTATGAAACTGGCTTCAGTCGCGGTTTGGGAAGAGGGTGAATGAGAATGCTGGGAGGGAAGGGGCAGTGGTATTGAGGTTGCAGGAGGGTAATGTTAGCATGAGAACTGGGAGGAACCCTCCCTCCCTCCTCCTCTCTCTGCCACCTCTTCACTCTTTCGCCACTTCTCTTACACCTGCATCCCCTCTCTCTTGCTCACCCACTCTCCCCTGTCCCCTCTTCCTCTCCCCTCTCTTCCTCTCCCCACTATTTCTCCCAGATGCTGTTCTACCCTCCCCAATCCCCTGGTCACTTGTGAAACCTCCAATACTTCCAATCATGTGAATCTTCTTAAAAACAAGGGTATGGAATCCAATATTGAGGATTTGTCTTTTTGGTTCAAGAACATCTGCCAACTCAATTTCAGTGGACCTCTCATCTCATCACCATACGTCAATTCAAATAAACTAAATCCAGTAAATTCATTAAGGGAATCTCTGGTCTTTCATACCAAACATTTAATGTAAGGTTTAATCACATTATTGGAAAAGATAACATAATTGCAGAAACATTTTTAAAAGTATAAATTGTTTGAATAAATTCAAGATCTAAGAAATGCAAAGATTCTGTCAGTCTGTTTTGCTCACTCTCCTCTATGTCTCTTGCCCTCCTCTCTCTCTTTTTCCAGAATTTTTATGTTGAATTCAAATTTGTCCATCATTTGATCACAGCCCATGTTCTCAGGACATTGACCTAAGGGACTGAAATGTGAGTCCAGTGACATTACCACTACACTAACACCTCCTCTCCCTACCCACGGACTACCCTTCTTGTAACAGAGAAGGCCAAGAGGTGACTTACGACAGATATTCAAGGTATTGAGAGGCTTTGTTAGAACTGATAAGGGAAAATAATTCCTTCTGGAGTGTGGGTCAATAACTAGAGATCATCAATTTAAAATAATTGGTAAACGCTACGATTAGTGTATGAGAAATTTTCGCTTCTTGAAAAGAAGCTGGAAGTTGATGCTATAAATTTTAAGAGGTCATTAACAAGCGCTCAAGGATGAGAAAAGTGCAGCCAGCAAAAGAGACAGTGCAGATATAGTCAGCCAAAAGGCCTTGTTCTGAATTTCCGGTTTACAACATTATTCAGAAATGAAAGAAGCATAAAATGCCACAGGAAAAGATATGGATTACAAAGTCTTAAGGAAGTTTTATAAAATTCCTGGTAATTGAAAGGGGACCAATCTAAATTGAATCATTCAGAGAAAGCTACAATGGATAATGATAGACCACATTACATATTTCCATCCACTATCATTCTATGGTTTAGTACGAAATTGAAACAAATTATTTCATAAGCTGTAATGCCAATGAATTTCATTTTGCCTGCTCTATTTCACTCCCCGTATAGTAGAATATAGTGGAATAGTAGAAAGTTTGAAGTGAAGAAAGAATCACTTGACCATTACTGCAGTTGTTTTATTGCAGTTATACCAGTTGCACAGTGTCTCAGTGATTATCACCGCTACCTCACAGCATCAGGAACCTGGATTCAATTCCAACCTCGGGCAACTGTCTGTGTGGAGTTTGCATATTATCCCCATGTCTGTGAAGGTTTCCTCCAGGTTCTCTGGTTTCCTCCCATAGTCCAAAATTGGGCAGGTTAAGTGGATTGGCTGTGCTAAATTGCCCACATTGTCTGGTGATGTGCAGGCTAGATGGATTAGGCATGGAAAATGTAGCGATAAAGGAATTGGGATGCTCTTCAGAGGGTCAATATGGATTTGATGGGCTGAATGGCCTGCTTCCACACTGTAAGGATTCTATGAATCAGTGGATGGAATGCATGCCATGTTCACTGTAAGCATGAGAGTACTCAACTAACATTGCTATCCCCACAATGTTTGTATAGTGGGAATCCATTATCCAGTGTAATCCTGGGTAGATAATGGAAATTGGTGGGTAAATGAGAATCTCACAACGTTGGTGTCTCTTAAAATATTGATGTAGCTGGGTGGGCATTAAGATAAATGCATTATAAATAATATAAATTGGATTTAATTATTCTTGAGCTGTGATTTAAGTCAGCAGAAGCAAAGTGGTACTCGTCAGGTATATTGTGAGGCAAGGGTTTAGCCCCAGAAATACTGTTAGATAAACTATTCATTGCCAAGGAGTTTGTTAAAATCTACAGACATTGTTTGCAATAATGTCCTTTCATGGGCAGTTTAATGCAGCATATCATCTGCATTCATTGTCTGCCTCTTGAGAATTTTAAAAAATACAAATGAAGAGTTGATTTGAACTGAAGAGCCAAACAAAGGCTTTTTGCAATTTTCCAACAACATTTGCCCAAGAGTCTCAAGGAATGCTTGTCAGGGCCTATGAACATAGAAAGCCAGAAAAAACGTGTATTACAAGTGTTTGATTTCTGTTTGAATACTCTCATTTTCCTTTCTGTCACTATCGAAATACAATGTTGAACTGTGCTAGTTTCAACCATTGGGGTTTATAGCAATAACTGTCCACTTTATGTTGTCTCACTCGTAAAATGCTGACACTTCATTTAGCTCAAACCGATGAGAAGGAGTTGTGAAATGTGATTAGTGAGACAAAACCAAAGCACAATGAATGTATCCAGCCTTGTCATTGTACTGATAACTTAGCTGGCAAGCTGCAAGTATAATCTAATACAGATTATGTTTGTGTAACTAAATGAACTTAATTACTGTATCATGGATTTTTGGTCTCAGTATTCCATTCTGTAGGTGGTTTCAACAAAGCATGAGTTAAACAAACATTCTCCTATCCCTGTTATTCATGTAATATTCTCCCAATGCTGTACCAAAGTACATAGTGTTCCAAACAATCTTTAAATACCACTTTGACATTCTGACCTGCTCCCACAACAGTGATTATGTTATGTCACCAAAGCATTAGTTCAACCCACTCCAACTGTGGTGTATCTGAAAGTGCTGGTGTAATTTGGAATGAGTTCAATTGAAGTACAGGTTTTAAATTAGCCAAGATATTAGAAATAAAACACTCCCAAAATGTAATTTATGATTTCCAAAGAAGTTTATTGCCTAAATTTGAATGGATTGACTTTCAAAATTGCTAACTGCCTTAGTGGTGCTTCTTGTTTCCATATTTTATATCCAAGCCTGCAGGAACCCTTACTGCTGCCAATTACCATCAAAGATCAGCTTGACCTTGATCACGAGAATGATAAGGTTCAGCATTGCAATCTCATACTGAGTGGCTGAAGTACCACAGTACAGTTTCAAGTACATAAGTTGCAATTTGTGTAAGCTATATGTTCACACAGCTAGGAAAAATGACAATATCTATATGTGTACTTATGTATTATGGAAATCTGCAGCAGTGTTTGTGATGGAATTCCAGCAATCACTCTGGAACGTACAGTTATTTCTTCAGAGCATGATCTCAAGCCATGCAAATATTCCTCTTGTATTTATTACATTTGTGCTTACGATCCTTTTAATCATTGTAAGCCTGTAGAATAGACACAGAATTATAAATAAGCACTACAGTTTACAATGTTAATTTAAGAGAACGTCATTAGGCTTAGTTAAGGATTTGGTTGCTGTTTCAGTCATGGTTTCAACAAATCCAGCATTTCATAAATTCAAATCTAACAAAGTCTTTTGAAGTGGACTCAGATATACTGAATTTTTGACATGGCTGATCTCGCTCAAAGGATCTGCATTATCCTCAACATCAAAGTAAATAAAAGTATCTACCGCAAAATGCTCTCCATTAAACCCCAGCAATTACTCATGTCACTGGGATACGTGTGTTAATAGGAGTTTAGGGACTCACCAAGTACTGCAGCAGCTGATAGCTAAATAAAGGAGGACCTAGGAACAATTGAGAGTCAGGCAGGGCAATAACATTAGAAAGCCATTTTAATAATATGATTTTATGCGCACACATCAGGGTTTGGGTTCAAAACACTGAATGAGGAGAAGGCAAGGTCAAGAACTGTCTTCAGGCTTGGGTTTATTTACAATACTCTATTATATATCAAAACTAAATTCTAGAATACAGGGTATTCAGACAATTTGCAAGGTATTAACTTTGCTGTTGCATTGTAGAAAGACTACTCTTCCACAAGTTTCTCTCTTACTTTCTTAACTCCGTCCACAATGTGTTACTTAGGTCTTGTGAAGAACACCTCTATGACATCATCAGAAGGTTGCTTCAGGGTCCTAAAGTCCTGACACAACACTGCTTCCTGAGCTTTAATTCTCCATTACTAGCATTGATTACAATTTTTATAAATTCTCAAATTAGTCATTTGGATTTCTATGTTTTACATTGAATATATTTATTTTCTTCTATCCCTCGCCAAGTCTTTGTATTTAATGTTGATAGGAGATGTCAGGAAAGCATATGACAAGGCTCTGCTGGCTTTCATCCAATCAGCAGAGTTTGTTGGAGGGTCTGGCATTGATACAACTACAGGAAGGATGGGCTTGTTAGGGTTTTTCTTCTTCTCCATCATAAGCATCTGGAACGGGTGAAGATGTTAATTCAGGAGAAAAGAGTGACAATGTTTGTCCTCAGCACCTATACTACAAAATTCCTAAGGATTTGCTTTAATGATATCACATATGATATATTTTTCAGATGTGAGGTCTTGTTTCCTCTAGCTAAATGCTCTATTATGCTTTAAGTAGTCAGCACAGACTGTGGAAAATTCTGCATTAAATGGAACTTGTGCTGTATAATGCTTCTTGAACAATGTTTCTTGAACAATGTTCTAGACTCTGTACCCGTGGCTATTTGGACTATTCATTCTAGAGGCAGATCCTCTTTTAACTGATGACGTTCAGTAATTGATTTATCAAAAATAGCAATGACAATTCTGTTGTCAACAGACTGTTTCCTAGGATTCCATAGTTGCATGGTTCAAATCAAATATGCATGACATTGATCAAAAGATTATACTGGGAGTTGATATCTGCTACTGAAGTGTGATTTTACCAATGCTCACTTTGTTTGTGAAGTAAAATATTGATGAACAACTGTTATGAGGTTGCCTAACCTAGTTTTTCTTTTCTCAACAATCTGTTGTCTTTGTGTAATGTGATCTGATGTTCCACCCATTTGGTAAAGACATTTTTAAACTGCTCTATGCTTGTTTTGGCGTCCAAGCCTGAAGCAGTTTAAAATCTTGGGAATTGCACTTTCCTTATTTCCCAAATTTCACCAGATAACAGTCTTCAGCCAATTCAATTCACTCCACATAATATGAAGAAATGGTTGGAGGCACTGGATACTGCAAAGGCTATGGGCCACAACAACATTCCGGCAATACATGAAAACCTGAGCTCCAGAACTTGCCACTCCCCTACCCAAGGTCTTGCAGTACAGTTAAGACACTGGCATCTGCCCGATAATGTGAAAAATTGCCCAAGTATGCCACGTGCACAAAAAGCAGGACAAAACCAACCCAGCCAATTGCTGTTCCATCAGTCTATTCTTGATTATCAATAAATAATGGAAGGTGTCATCGAGAGGGTTATCAAGCAGCATCTGCTCAGCAATAACCTGCTCAGTGATGCCCAGTTTGGGTTTCACCAGGGCCACTCAGCACCTGACCTCATTACAGCCTTGGTTCGAACATTGACAAAAGAGCTGAATTCCAGAGATGAGGTAGGAACCCTTGACAGCAAGGCCACTAATGACTGAGTGTGGCATCAAGGAATCAAAAAGTGTGGTGCTGGAAAAGCATAGCAGGTCAGCAGCATCCGAGGAGCAGGAGAGTTGACTTTTCGAGCATAAACGACAACTCTCCTGCTCCACAGATGCCGCCTGACCCGCTGTGCTTTTCCAGCGCCACACTTTTTGACTCTGATTTCCAGCATCTGCAGTACTCACTTTCTCCCCGTGGCATCAAGGAGCGCTAGCAAAAAAAGTCAATGGATATCGGGAGCAAACTCTCCGCTGGTTGGAGTATACTTGGCACATAGGAAGATGGTCATGGTTGTTGGAGGTCAGTCATCTCGGCTCCTGGAATCTCTGCAGGAATTCCTCAGGGTAGTGTCCTAGGCCCAACCATCTTCAGCAACTTCATCAATGACATTCCCCCAATCGTAAGGTCAGAATTGGGAATGTTTGCCAATGATTGCACAATGTTCAACACCATTCATGACTCCTCAGATACTGAAGCTGTCCATGTTCAAATGCATCAAAATCTAGACAATATCCAGGCTTGGGCTGAGAAGAGCTGAAAATGTGTTGCTGGAAAAGTGCAGCAGGTCAGGCAGCAGGGCTGGTGCCCGAAACGTCGATTCTCCTGCTCCTTGGATGCTGCCTGACCTGCTGCGCTTTTCCAGCAACACATTTTCAGCTCTGATCTCCAGCATCTGCAGTCCTCACTTTCTCCTTGGGCTGAGAAGAGGCAAGTAATATTCACACCACACCATCTTCAATAAGAGACAATCTAACTACCGTTCCTTGACATTCAATGATGTCACCATCACTCACTCCCCCATTATCAACATCCTGGAGTTATCATTAACCAGAAATGCAACGAGCCTTGCAACATATCCATGGATGCTATCAGAGCAAGTTAGAGGCTACAAATACTGCAGTGAATAACTCACCTCCTGACTGCCCAAGTGTGTCCATCATATACAAGGCACAAGTCAGGATGCTGATGGAGTACTCCCCACCTGCCTGGATAGTTGCAGCTCCAACAACACTTAAGAAGTTTGACTCCATTCAAGACCAAGCAGCCCGCTTGATTGACACCACTTCCATAAGCATTCACCAGCGACATTCAGCAGCAGCAGTGTGCACTATCTTCAAGACGCATGCTGAAATTCACCAAAAATCCTAAACTGGCACCTTCCAAACCCATGACCACTTCATTTTGTAGGACAAAAGCAACAGATATATGGGAGCAACACCTACAAGTTCCTCTCCAAGTCACTCACCATCCTGACTTGGAAATATATTGCCATTCCTTTACTGTTGCTGGTGAAAATCGAGGAATTCCCTACCTAATGGCATTATGGATCTAACCACTGCACATGGACTACAATGATTCATGAAAGCAGCTCACCACCACCTTCGCAAGGACAACTAGGGATGGTAATGAATGCTGGCCCAGCCAGTGACACCCACAGCCCACAAGTGAATTAAAGACAAAAATTGCTACTGTGTGCATATGATTCCTCTGTGGTTTATCTACTTGTGAGTTATAAGCCACATATTGGCCGGCTTGAAGGATTACAGAACATAAACCAGACATTGATGTATCAGCTTTGATGTAAGATTAAATGTAAGAGCAAGGACAAAGAGAACAGGAGAAATGGATTTAGGCAAAAATCTGTAAGAATTTGAAATCTACTCTCTGAGTCACTGATGTAATCAGCGATCACGTCAGCTTTTACTTTATATTTTACGTGTGGTTGAATGAAAGGTAAATAAAGGAATACAGAAAGCGAGTCGATATACAGGATAGAACTCCTTGTGTGGATTATGAACAAAGGGCTGGTGAATGAAATGAACTGTTCCTGTATCGTAATTTCTATTCAATTGTATGTAAATTACAGTGTGACCTTAGTTTGGAGCTAAAATGTTGAGTGGAATTCAATGCTTGTGGTGGTGTCCATTCACCAGCTTAGACGACCAGTCGCTACTTCACATGGCCATATCTCAAGCCTGCTGTCTGCAGATGTGGATAGCTGCTCCACTTGGCAATTTCCCACTGAACTTTCTTCTGAAGCATGGCATCCCATCTCTGAAAGTGAGTGACCAATACAGAAACCAGTACCAGCTCTCCAGTACCAGCTGTGCTCCCAGGAATGGTGGCTCCTGTAGTAGGCCAGAGGCTGAAGATCGTCACTGGAGCTCCTGGATGAAACATACAGACCTCAAATATACGGCAGTGGCAGCTCCAGATGGAGCATTCAAGTCCTCCCCTTTTTTAAAATAGTCCTGGGAATTTTGCAAATAGTTGCTTTTCCAAGATTGGTATCCCATTAGAAAAGGAAATCCATCTGAGTTCTTCAAAGTTTCCACAGCAGACTTGACTCCAAAGAAAATTTCACAAGCAAGTCCAACATGTTTCAGATCATTGTAAACTGTTTTTTAAGTGCTTCACGCTGGAAACAACTTCAACCTTTTTAAAAACGATCCACGATCATGAGCATTCTGTGTTGGTAAGACCGAACAAAACTCCCCAATATTGAAGCATATGGACAAAACCCTGAATTTTGGGCAGAGCCTCGGACTTTCAGAACTTTTAAAAGTAAAAAGGACAGGTGAATTGTGGGTACAGCAAAAACACAATACTGACAGCAAATTTGGGATTGCTATCTGGGACTATTGGTCAGGCTGGAATCTCAATTTGCACTCCTTCTCTAAAAGAACAATTGACTGAAATCAACAGACAGTATTGGGCCTACAGAGATATTTGACATTCAACATCATTCTCACATACTCTAACCACTGGAAAGCCAATTAATCTCAGAAGAGAACATCAAGAGTACAGTGAAAAGTTCAGATTTGGCATGGAGTAAACGGGGCCTATATTCACCTGAGAGTGGCTTTGTCAACAATAAGCTTCCTGACGAACAGTTTCCCCATAGGCTTCATCCCCACAAGCAGCTGAAGAACTAAGAGGCTGAACCAAGAACTGAGTACAGGGAAGCCAAACCAAGGGCCTCATCAATACAAAAGACATCCGAGACAGAGGATGCCTACCAGGAGTAATTTGAGCAAGAGCTTCCAAACAGTGAGCCTTTCTGAACTGAGAACACCGGCAGCAAGAACGTCAATGACTGACCCCTCCACGTGGACCAGACACTGACAAACCCAATTGGTCACCGACTCCACCGAAGCCACAAGACCTCGGTCACAACCTGAGATGAAAACGCGCTCGCAAAACCTGTGAAAAGTGAAGGAAATCGGGTATTCACCAGATAAGTCCAAAGTGCACCTTACTGCATCAGCGGACTCAACCCAAACGGAAAAAAAATTAATGCAGGCTCTGGGTACAGCAAGCCAGGATAGCCAGGCGCATTTCAAAACCACGTTCTGAATGGTGAGCATGAGCTCCTGAGATCCCTAAGTTACGGCCTAGCTAGCAGGGAGGGGAGGGTGGGTGGTGACAGTGAATCGGATCCCTATTGGTAAGAATTCTGATTAAGAGTATAAATTTAAACACTTTTTGGTTTCTGTGTGTCTAATAGTGGTACTCTCTTTTCATGGTGTAATATTTAAGTACTAGTGTGTTCTTGCGTATTCATTGTATTAATTTCTTAGAATTTACCCATTTCTGGTATTATAATTACCCTTCTGTACCTAAATAAATACAGACATTTATCTTCCCCTAAATACCTGTCTACTGTCTCTTCATTTAGATCCCCATAAATAAGTGACCAGACCCAGGGGTTTGGGAGAGATTCTGGAAACCCAGAACCCTACAGTGTCCATTCAGAATTCAAATGCTGCATGTACTTTGTCATTGCTGAACCTTCAATTTGTCTCTCTACATTCTGAAATAAGCTTTGAGACTTTGGTATTATTAAACCAACAAGCCCAAACTACTTTACGTCTGGTGCTTATTGTACTTTTGTTTGGAATACTTTCCAATACTAATGAGATTTAAATGGGATATGTTTGAATCCCCACCATCTCAGTCAGGGTTTGCTGCTTTCTATATTTAGTTTCATTTTTACAGTTACTTAGTGAGCAATTGAAACCGTCATTCATGTTATTGTGCTCACTGAGCACGTTTACAAGTAAGATCTCGGAAAGTCGGTCTGTACTTACATTTCTTATCACCCATGCTACTCTGACACAAGCTCTCCTACCAAGAAACAACTTAATGCCACCTGAATTATTTTTCCTTCTTGGTTCATGGCCACTTTTCCTTGCCTCTTCACCGTTTAGTTAGTAACTGCTAATTTGAATATCTATTCTAAATTGATTTTAGATTAAACTCAACTAGGAGAAATACCTTACAGATTAAAAATCTTAGAATCAGCAGGAAATTTAAAAAGCATTAAAAATAAATTAAAATGACATAGAGATGCAAGGACCAGGCAATGTGTTGACCTGCATGAAATGGGAGCTGTGGACTCCGCTGTGGCTCATAGTGACCAGATCTGCAACAAGTGTTGGTTGCTTGAGGAACTCTCAACTCAGAGTTGATGAGCTACAGTTTGTGCATTGAGCACTGCAACACGTCAGGGAGGGGGGGATTTACCTGGATGCTGTGTTTCAAATGGCAGTCACACCCCTTAGATTAACTATCTTGAATTTGGTAAGTGGTCAGGGGCAGGAAGGTGTGCTTATGAGTGAAGCAGGTAAAGATGTCCAGGAGGTAGTGCTGAATTACCCTCAGCCCTTGAGATTGTCTAACAGGCTCTAGATTCTTGCTCCCTGTGTGGATGAGAGTGGGGGCTAAAGGGGGGATGACCATAGCCCCGTGATACAGGGAGTCATTCAATTGGGGAGACAAAAGAGGAATGCAGTTGTAATCAGATAAAGTATTGTCAGGGAAATAGACACTGTTCTGTGTGGCAATGATCAAGAGTCCCAAAGACTGGGTTCAGGACATTTCATCTGGGCTGCAGAGGAACTTGCGAATGTGGGGAAAAGGTCCAGTTGTTGTGGTTCATGTAGGTACCAATGATGTGGGTAGAAAGAGGAAAGAGGTTCTGCTGAATGGATATAAGTAGCTAGAAGCTAAATTATTAAGCAGAACCAAAATAATAATAATCTTCAGGTTATTACTACCCAAGTCACAAGCTAACTGGCACATGGTCAACAGATTAAAGAGGTAAACATGTGGCTCAAAGATTGGTGTGGAAGGAACAGGTTCAAATTCATGTTTCAATGGCACCAGCACTGAGGAAAGAGGGAACTGTTCCAATGGGGCAGGATCCACCCGAATCAGGCTGGGACCAAAGTACTGGCAAATCACATAACTTGGGCTTTAAACCTAATAGTATGGGGAAGGATCCTGTTGCATGGCAAATTAGAAAACCAAAGTTAAAGGAGAAGGTAGGATTCCAGGTTTATAATGAGGCTCATTGTTACCAAAAAATATAAGGAAGACAGGACCAAGAAATCATACAAGAGTAGGGAACATTGATATTAGAATAGACGTAAGGGCTTTGTATCTGAATGTACAAAACATTCAGAATAAAATTAATGATCCTACAGTGCAAATGAAGATGAATGGATATAACTTGGACAGAGCCTTAGCTCCTGCAGTATCCCTTTACCTGCCTTGCCCATGGTCATAGCCTCTTGTTCCTGACCAAATTCAAGGCAATTAATCTAAACGGTGTGACTGTCCCCTGACTTTTCTCCTGTTTAACTTTCATCTAAATTAATTACTGAGATGTGGTTGCAGTGAGTCCAATTCTGGGAACTGAATATCAAAGGGTACTCTGTTTCAAAAGGATAACAGGAATAAAAAGGTGGTGGTTTATATCTGTTAATAAAGGAAGAGAATTAGGCTGTTCGTTAACACAGCAAATCAGAACAAATTGTCAATATGGTTTTGGCATAAGATCTATCCGTCAATTTTTGCGTTTACTGTGAATAACAGAGATGTGGAGAAGTTCTATTGCAAAAGCTGGTCACTGTTAAGAAAGGGAGGAATGGGATAGAGGGCAATTATATGACCCAGGATACATCATAACATGCAGTTAGGTATTCACTAAGTGCTGTGATGTTGAAGAACCCAATAGGAGCTCAGTGTTACAGAATGAGTGAGTGAGATAAGAGAAAAGTCAAATGTAAAGTGGAGATGTTTGCAAATTGTTGATTAGTTATTTAGGATTTTAATGATCTCATAAAGGAGTGACTGGTGCAGGTGACCAAAATTAACTGGGTGAGTGTCATTATTAAGAAGTTGCTCCCACCTGAACATTTATACCAGTACACTATCCCTGATGTGAGCTGGGTTCCTCTGTCCTGTGCATTTATGGTGGGTGGTGTCCCTGCTTTGAACTGGGTGTGCTCACTGAGTACATTGACCAGACTTAGAAAGTATTTTTAAGTTTGCATCTGCAGATCCAGCAGTATTTGCAGTGGATCAGCAATTCAGAGCGACAATTCCTTAATATTGAATTGTCCACTGAAGCTTCCCATGCCTATAAATTTCATCATCTGCCAGATTGAATAATGCAAGGATATCTCCACGTAATCACTCAAACAGTAAATCAGTCTGTTTAGTCATCTACCTTCACTATATACACTGGTTCTGATATAATCTGATACTTTATCCAGCACCATTTGAAACATGGCCACTACTAAGATGTGGAAAATTTCATTTCCCTGAAAAGTTTATATTTAGTTTTGCTTGATACCTGATTCCCACTTTAGAACCCATGACTGAATTTCACCAACCCAGCACCTGGTTTTCACTTTCCAGGCTGGTTTGTTTTCTTCTTTATTGAGAACACCTGAACAGCTTTGATTAACACCAGAAGAGAAAATGCTGGAAAATCTCAGCAGGTCTGGCAGGATCTGTAAGGAGAGAAAAGAGCTGACGTTTCGAGTCTAAACTGACCTTTTGCCAGCTTTGCTTGCCCCTTGCTTCTCCCTTACTTGTTGGCTTTGACAAGGGGTGAGTTAGACTCGAAATGTCAGCTCTTTTCTCTCCTTACAGATGCTGCCCGAACTGCTGAGATTTTCCTGCATTTTCTCTTTTGGTTTCAGATGCCAGCATCCGCAGTAATTTGCTTTTTTTTTAGCTTTGATTAACAGTTTATATTAGTTTTCACTGAATAAAATCTGATTTCTCAGATCAAACAGTGGCTCCTCCTTCACAAATGGCAAGAAAAGACCCAGAAACCTATCATGTAGAAAGGTCCCCAGTTTTATTCCAACAATAAATTATTCAAAAATCAGATGAAACTAATCAATCTTTAGGAGCACAGACTGGTCCATTACACCAGGTATAGAAGTCCCAGATGATTGTACGCTTCATCGATTGGTTTAGGCCACAATGTGGAAGAAGCAGGCAAATAAAAGCAAAATGCTGCAGATGATGGAAATCTGAAACAAACACAGGAAATGCTAAAGAAGCAGCCTCTATAGAGACAGTAACAGAGTTAACATTTTGAGCGTGATGTGACACTTCTGAAAATGCTACCAAATCTGCCGAGTTTCACCAGCATTTTCTATGCAAAGAAGCAGACGAGATTTGGTCCAACCCATTTCACCTAGATTTTCTCCCTATTATCAGCTCTTCTTTCTCCCTTGCTTGTCATTATCCGTCCCTTTGTCTGCCTACCTGTCTTCCTCTCTTGCTGAGCTCCATCTCCATCTATCGCTTGAACCTTTTTACCTCCTCCCCCCATCTTCAACATAAAAACCACCTTCTCGTACCTATCAACTATTCCAAAACATTAACTCTGATTTCTCTCCACAGAAAGGGCCAGGCCGACAGAGTTTCTCCAGCAATCTCTGTTTTTGTTTCACATTTCTGGCATCCTCTGTTCTTTGTTTCATTCCTGATGAAGGGCCTTTGCCTGAAACTTTGAGTTTCCTGCTCCTCGGATGCTGCCTGACCTGCTGTGCTTTTCCAGCACCACACTCTCGACTCTAATCTCCAGCATCTGCAGTCCTCACTTTCGCTTCTTTGTTTTATTATCAGTGTATATTTGGACTCATTTCTGCATTCTTATTTATGTGAGTGTAAACCAGATCCACAACTCTCCTTACATCCCCACCCCATTCAGCATTTGGTTTCTTTTGCTGACGTTGGTTCTTCCCTGAATGTGATTGTTGTATTTTCTCTTTCTCCTATGCTCTCCCTTAATTCCATGTTACTGAGCCCCATTACTCATTTTATTTCTGTTCCAACTGATGCAAAGTGTCCCCCCCAAAAACTGCAGATTATTGTCATGCTGTTGTCCTGTTGAGGAGACCCAGACTAATTGATGCAGATGTAGTTAATCTATCACCTACGAGTCAGGATCATCCAAGTGTCCTCAGTATAACTTTGGCATCCACCAGCTGCTCGTGACATATATCCTGTGATGTGATACTTCTTGCTACAATTGGCCATACATTTGTAAGGGAGCTAATACTGTTGCTGCAGAGAGTGTTGTCAGTTGTTTAGTGAATAAACTTAAATTGTCTTCATTCTTTAATGGTTACCAAGCTCTCTAGCTCACATTGAATTTTAATCATACACACAAATCCTTTCGACCCCAGTGCAAGTATATATTCTAATGGTACCTACTTGCAGTCATGTCGGTGTTGTTTAATCAATTTCTGGTCAATTTCACCATTCTATTCTTCCACAGACAAGAAGATCCCAAATTTCACTCGTATGCCCCTTTGTGGAGCTTTGCAGAGCTGTGAGCTGCCTGCACAAGATTAACAACATGTCAGTTTACTATTTTAATCCCTTAAATGCCTGAGCATTATAAAACAATTCATTTTAATACATGTACAACTTCAATGGTGTCTTTGCAACAAAAGTTGACCACTGCGTCTGTTTGTTCAAACATACACACATAATATTTGGAGTGATGAGCACTGTGTTTTACATTTCCTCTCATGGGTGTGGGTGTTACTGGCTAGGCCACCATTTATTGACCTTCCTTAACTGCCCTTGAGAAGTTGGTGGTGCGCTGGCTTCTTGAAGTGCTGCAGTCCTTGTGGCATAGGTACACCCATGACCCAGTGACAGTGAACGATTGTCAATCATAATTCCAGATCAGGAGAGTGCAGTATTTGTGTTCCTGTAGGTGTGCTGCCCTTGTCCACTGAGGTGATATACATCACTGAGTTGCAGAGTGCTGTTAAAGGAGTAATATTTTGAGTTGTAAGTTTTTTTTAAAACTTTAGCTCTACTCTCTTCCACATGCCTTGCCATATCCACCAGTGACCAATTATTTAAGAGTGTTCTCAGAAATCATTGTCTTGGCCAGGGTTTGGAATCCCTTACTAATCTACCCTCCATGGTTCACATTTACTTTCCAAAGTGTCTTGGAGTTCTTTGTTGTGTGGCAGGCCCCAGTTGAAAGCAAGCTTCTGTTTGATACGAAATAAAAACTAGATGCTGTCAATCAAAGACAAGAATTGAAATTGCTGGAAAAGCTCAGCAAGTTTGGCAGCATCTGTGGAAAGAAATCAGAGTTCACGTTTCAGGTTGAGTGATCGTTCCACAGACCTGAAACATTCACTCTGATTTCTCTTCACAGATGTTGCCAAACCTGTTGAGTTTTTCCAGCAATTTCTACTTGTGCTTTTGTTTACATTTGGAATTCATATTATTGCGTTATGCCTGCACACAAATCACTTGAAATACATTTGCCAAATACATGCCCCTTTAAATGTAAGTACCATTACACACATGCTTACATAAAAGGTACATTGCATATTTTGTTAATGAAATGTCAGATGTTGCGTGAATGCTCAGATTCTGTGATAGCGAGTGCATTTAAAAAATATATGAAAATTCAGACTTTGTCAGCTAAATAGGTGAAGGTTTCCGCAGAGTCTCCCAACCGGCATCATTTGGTACTGGGAACAATACAGCATAGCTAGCTCCTTTGCAACGATCAGCCCAGGATGTATCAGAAAGAACAGCCTCCTCTCAGAATGGATGAGAGTCCCTCTCGAGATGGATGATGTGCTCATGTTTCCATGGGGAAGACGGCCTGAAGAGTCAAGGGTCTCTAGGTGATTCTGCTCAGCATTTGAGATGAACAGTTAGGAATGGTTGACCCCTGCTCCGCCATACCTTGGAAGCCTGTTTCGAACTGGGATCCCCCTGTTCTCATTAAGCCTGTCTCCCTTCTCCAAGCAAGTTGCCAGTGAGCTGCAAGTGAGGAGGTCTTCCTCCTGGATGGTGCATTGCTCCTGGTAGGAAAGGATAAAATCTCCAGGGAGACCTCTGACCTGTGATAGAAACCTTAAAAAAAAATTTCAATCAAACATTAGGCAATTTCTCATGGGTATTCTCCAGAGATGTCTCCTGTATGCGCACAAGCACAGCCCCTTCTCTAAAATGTCAGCTTACCGAATGTATTGCAGTTAAAGCAGGTATGATAGAAACTCCTAATTTTTCAGCAAAATCAAAATATTTCACATACTAGGTATCAGAATTAAAAACATGGAATTATCAAAACTCTCACTAGGCCAGGGATTATCTATGGTGAGAGAAACAAAGTCAATAGAAGAGATTTTAAAATTGAAGGGTATGTGGGTTTAGGTTCGGGTTTGAGTTAATTTCAATGAAAATAGAAGCATGATTGCAGTTCGGGGTTTAATGTAGATAGGCTTAGCTGAGTGTGTCATTCTTTCAGAGAAACATTTCATTGATTACAACATAAAAGCAAATGGATTTCATTATATTTTCACTGGCTTTTACATTTAACAACATCCTCACTAGCCTTCCTTCCACAGAAACCAGGGTGAGAAAATTGAAGAGTAACTATGGGGCTTATTGAAAGTTAGGCAAACTATAGCAATAAATCATCAGTTCTCATGATGTCTTTCTTACACACTCTGCTGTTTTCGGAATGAATAGCAAGTGTTCACCCAATGCAGATGACTATCAGAGAGGTGTCAATTGGCAGAAACATGAGGCTGCAGTGGTTGTAAGATAATGCATAAATAGAGGTGTAAGAAAGTGCATCGAAGGAGAGGAATGGATGCACTTGCAAGGTAAATAGGTGTGAGGAGAGAGGTGATGGAATACAGTTGACAATGCAGTTGGCAGCAATTAGGGGATGGTAATATACACAACAGGATATAAGGAAATGCACAACTGCACTCACCTTTCCTAGCCTTATAGTTCCTACTTCGTGCTCTAATCCAGGAATGTACCATAATGCTCCTGCCACTCACTTAATTTGCAACAGTACATTTCTTCCTTATCTCTCACCTAGGGCTGACTGCACCCAGTCAGCCAGCATCCAGCAGTGTGTGGAGGTGCTGCCTTAAACTGTCCTGAACCCATTATGGAATGACTTGCTCTCTGTGAAATCTCTTAACTCGAAGTTCCACATTGTAATGAGTTCATTAAGTATTCTAGTTGCTCATCACACCTTCAGTATCAAACCCAGAGTCTGCATTACATTGAGGTGGCTCCATCAACATATCACAGGCCAACTTCTGAATTACCCCTTGCTACCACAAATTCCTTCCGAATGCATCTTGAAGTTAGTATCAGAGTTATCAACTTGAAACTTTGTTAACTTCCTCCTTCCACGGCATTGTCTGACCTTTTGCTGACCAGCAGTATTTTATATTTATCATCCTTATTGTTCAGATTCTGTAGTTAATTATGAAGAATGCATACCCTTATCATTAAGCCATGATAAGGACAGATATCTCGTCCTGCACACATTGTCTTCATTTGAAGTATCCCAGTTTCTTCTGAGGCACTCTACATTAATCCTGAATTAAACATTGACAAGTAAATTCCAAAGAGGTTTGAGAATTGACTGTCAAGCCAGCACTTCAGGAAACTGAGAACTTCATCTAAAGGAGCCATCAGTAGGGGCATCATTCTATTGATCTTACATCTCCACTGACTTATTTCTGATATTGTTTCTGTCAAACCCCAGCCCTGTTTGCTCCACCTTTATCACCGTCTCCTTTTCTTCGTTGCCTTTTTGCTGCTACTCCTTGCTGGAGTTAGACTGTCTCAAACTCCTTATTCCTCAGGCGTTGTGTTTCTCCTCCCTCTTGGCTCATTCTCAACCTTCTCTTGCTGTGCCCAACTTTCAAACCCTCTTACTACATTCCCTTTACTATCCACTTTACTCATCTTCAACTTTGAGTAAGCAGGCTGATCTTTTTTTAAATAAAGGCAGACCTTTTCACTATTGGACTATTTTTGCTTTGCAATCTTTCAGCCAGACAAAACTCAGATGTTTCCCAACTGCAAGAGTTAATAATTCAAGAAATTAAAGGCTTTGTTTTGATTTAATTAGAATCCAATTGATGTGAAATGTGAAATCTGTATCAGATAAACCACAAAACATGTTAAATGTAACGACTCTTCCTCTCCAGGGCCTTTAGAATTTCTAAAATCTACCCCTGCCCTTTTCTTTCCAACCCCACCAGTGGAGATGATTACCTTTAGTGGTTTTGCTTTATAATTTACTACACAAATTCCCTCAGCCACACATCTTTCTTAGTCCTCCCAATGTTGATGGTACCAACGTGAATGATAACAGCTGGAACCTTCTGCTCACACTCCAGCTCCAAAGGAGACATCTTTAATCCTGACACTGGGCAGGCAACACATCCTCATTACTCAATCTCTCAGCTGCAGTGAACAGTATCTGACCCCACAAATATATGTGTCATACTCCTTGTTTCTCCCCCTTTGGCACAGTGCTGTGGTTAGTGGTCGCATCCCTGCTGCAGTCTTTTCTACACAGCCTGTAAGACATTCCTCGTGAAGAGTTTTTGCTCGAAATGTCGACTCTCCTGGTCCTCGGATGCTGCCTGACCAGCTGTGCTTTTCCAACACCACAGTCTTCAACTCTGATATCCAACGTCTGCAGTGCTCACTTTTTCCCTGCAAGATGTGATCGACAAGTGCAAGGGCTAAGGCTCATCTTCGGCTACTTTCTGGATCCCCATACCTGCCTCATTCATAATCACACCCTCCTGTCCCTGACCACAGACAAAATCTGAAGTATTAAAACCTGAGAAGAGTGATTGCAGCAGAGTTCACCAGATCAATTCTGAGCTGTGGTTTGGAGGAGCTGGTGTTGTGAGACCACCTGATGAAGGGACAGCACCTTGAAAGTTAGTGCTTCCAAATAAACCTTTTGGACTCTAACCTGGTGCAGTGTGATTTTTAACTCTGAGCTGAGGTTGCTGCAGCAGATGTGGTTGTGTTGGATCACAATGATCTGCTCCATCTCCCACATACTACAGTTGTAACAAATCCTCTTACATACCATCTCTTAAATTACATTGGACTCATTAAATGTTTGTGTTTTGAAATATCATCAACAGTTGTTTGTTGTTGTATTAAGTTATTCAATCGCAAGAGACCATGTCTTTTTATTTTTCAGACAATGGACTGAACATAGGGATAATAGATGCTGGTTTAAAAAGGAGAGAAGGAATAAGGACTTATTTGCTGTTTTGAAAAAAAATCAAATGAAGCTAACTGATACATATTACTTTTTGGGGACACTGAATCTACACAAATTGGCACCATTTGATGTGGGTTCAGGAGAGCTTAGCATTGCAAAAGCACGCTTATTTGTCAGGCTCACACACTCTGTGAGGATTGTGAAACAGAGAGAAACAAAGAAAATTCCACATATTAACTCCATCAGTCTTTCTCTACTTTCTCTGTAAAGTTGCTCTCCCATCTTCTGTTGAAAGAGCAGATTAACAATATTGAGATGCAAAAATAAATTTAGCCTCAAAACACCGAATAGTTCTAAAGCCCCAAACAGTGAGAAAGACCCCAAGTCCAACCAAGCAACCAGTGATCTACAGAATGATCATTGCTCCAAACATTGCATGAGATGTTATCGAAGAAGAGATAACTGTTGTGGAACCAACCCATCTAGCTTTGTAATTTTGGACTAGTGGCACAAAACCATGTTCCTCTGAGGTTGTACAGGATGTTGGTGAGGCCTCTTCTGGAATACTGTGGGAATTCTGGGAAATTTCATGGGGGGTTACACTCTGTGAATTCCCCATTGCTTGCCTATCTATGTATGCAGAATGCCTCTCGGGAACGTGTATTGTGCTATCATGTGGTCGCTAGCAGAAATGCTCACCACAGCCAACAACATCCAGGTTTCCTGTTGCCAGAATCAGGTTAAATGCTGCCAGTCATGAATCACTCTTCACTGATACATGCAGTGGAAGTGAATTGACAAAGAAAAACTTCTGAGGAGATGCCATGTCATGAGTGACACTTGTTTGGAATTAGAAGTTCACAATTGTAAATTTGTTGGCATTTTGCATCATCACCTGTCTGATTGATTGTTGTAGTAACTGCAGCTACAAGAATTAAGCAATACATGTGTAATGACATGTTACTCTTTCCCTAATGCCCAGCGTAGCACAACATCTGGTCATTGATCAGGAATAGCTGACTTGCAAAGGCAACCCTGACTGATGAGTGACCAGATCCCTGACTGATCTCTGTGCAGCTCCAGACTGACATACCACTAATCCTAACTGGTTGCACAGAAACAGGAGAACTGAACCTGGTCCAAGTCCTTTACTGTACAAACACAGAACCCCTAACTGCCCCAAGTGCCTGACTGACTGTGGCATAGCCCCTGAACTGATACTGACAATGCCCTTGACTTAGCGACCTGTTCACCCTGATTGGCGAGATTCCCTCTTGACACTTGATTGATGACTAGTTCCCCTAGACTTTGACACATGGTTGTTTGATTGAAGCACATGCAGTATTTTTGTTGTATTTACTGTTGGCACACGCTGTCGGTATGACATCAACATAGCACAGTACCGTGTAGTAATATGTGTCTTGCAGAATGATCACTGCTGATAAGCATGAAAAGCTGCCTGTCTTTGTGTAGCCACCCAATTATACATTTCATTGACTGAACCTCAACAAAATAATCCATTCAAAAATATGAATAGGGTAAAAATAACATGGTAAATGCTTAGAATAGATAGTGAACAGGACAGTAACATGGCGAATGTCTTGTTTTCTTTAGTAATTACTCTTTTCTTATGTCCCCATGCTGAAGTCATGCTCAAGTTTCAATGCTAATTGCTCATGGTCATTGCTAACTGCATTAACCTGTGCTGACAGACAGCAAGTGAGCTTCAGCAATCGAACTGTCAGCTTGCCGATGTTCCATTGCCATGTTTCCAATTATTCATATTTATTTAGGTGAGATTTCAAACTTCAATTCAATGGGACTTTCTGGAAGCTGAAATTGCTAGTTGGAAATGTGCCAATGTTAACAACTACAATTTAAAGTTATGCAGTGCCTCAATGTAATAAAATACTCCATGGCACTCCACAGGAACATTATTAATGACACCAAACCTCTCCAGGAGCTATTACGTGACATGTTGAGGACAGTAGCCATTTTTATGAACAAGTTCAGTGCTGAAACACATAGAGGTGAAGAAGTCAAAGAAAAAGCCCTGCCAAAAGGTATGACAGGCTATATCTATCAGTCATTCCAGTTCAATTCTGGGAGTAAGCCCAGCTTAAATGAAGGAAAATTTATTCACTTGAAGTTCAGAACCAGACAGCTTCTGTTCAATCTGTGAAATGTAGAGGAATAGGGTGGGGGATTGGATCTGAGTGGGTTAATTTTCTGAAGGTTGGTGTGGACTTGTTGGGCCAAATGGCTTGTTTCCATACTGTAAGGTTTCTATGATTCTATGAATCCTACCTCTTCTAATGCTTATCTTGTGATGCAATGAAGCAATCCAGTCCTATTTTGGATCTTTTACAGCACTCAGAATAATCACTCATATTATTTGGACAATTAAGTTTCGAATTGGAGTCATAGAGTAAGGAAACAGATCCTTTGGTCCAACTCATCCATACCAATCAGAATTCTGTCACCCAAGTTAATCTCTGGTTAATTCTTGGACTGAGTTGAAATGTGTGGTGCTGACAAAGCACAGCAGGTCAGGCAACATCCGAGGAGCAAGAGAGTCGACATTTCGGGCATAAGCCCTTCATCAACCCTTCATTCCTGATGAAGAGCTTATGTTCGAAACATTGACTCTCCTGCTCCTCGGATGCTGCCTGACCTGCTGTGCTTTTCCAGCACCACACTTTTCGACTCTGACTCCGCAGTCTGCCTCCTCACTTCCTCTAATTCTTGGACTGAAATGGTTTCAAAACAAACTAAAAACACTGACCAAAAATGGCCACAGGCATCACCTGACCACAAGAGGCCAAGTTTCAATGTGGACTAGGTAACAAACAGACAAGCTCAAATTAACATTTTCTCCAAAGGCATTGGAAGCAGCCAGCAAATATTTATTTATATGTGAAAAGGCCAGCATCTTCCATTTTTGTATGAGAGTGTTTGTATGTTGGAAAGGAGAATGTCATCCGCATTGTAAACCAAAGAACTGCAGATGCTGGAGATCTGAAATAAAGATTGAAATTCCTGGAGAAACTCAGTCAGCATTTCTGGAGAGAAAGCAGTGTTCACATTTTGAGTCCAGTAACCTCCTTCAGAATCCGCACTGGCAATTACCATGCTTGGAGACTATGAACTCAGACACAGAAATACACAAATAGACTAGTATTTCAGGAAGCTGCTTCTGAGAAAAGAAAGAAGCTAGATTTTTGACTGCAGAACTGAAACTAGCTGAGAAAGCTCTCTCTTTCTCTGTTTCTCAAGAAGAAACAATACTTGCTGACAACGTAGGTTAAAAAGAAACCTCAGTAAACTGCAAACTCAAGGACAACTACTGCTACTAGTGATCCAAGACACTAATAAAACAAATGTGAGCTCAGGTTGAAACCTCATGCCAAGGGGTGGAAGTTTCCTATTTTCGGTTAATGTTTTATCAAATGTGATTTATAATGTCTGGTTCGCCATGGCTTATAGTGACCTTTCTCTTGCAATCTTCTGTTCTTCACCTCATTACTTATGCAACTGCACTCTTCAATGCCCTTCTTGTGGAATTACCCAGCCAGGGATGTGAAATGCTCGCCAAATGCTGGGACTTTATGATATTCACACCACTTATGCCATGTATGAAGTGAACCCTGCTGCACACCAGGAACTACTGCTCACAACGTGCTGCTCGACCATTGTCTCTGAGGTTTGAAAGGAGCACTTATCTCCCACTTTGTGGGCAGGGACCCAGTGGTGCTGATGAATGGGGTAGTGGAGACCAGGCTATTCTTTATCCTGCTGTGGGATATTACGCCAATTGGAACCTAGAAACAGGCCCAGGTTAGCTCTATGTGACAGGTTAGAAGGAGCATCGAGCAATGCAGGAATAAGGTTTTCTGCTCCACATGCTTAAGTGCCACTGTCTTCTCTCTGCTATATTACACTTGCAAGGCCCCATTCACTGTAACTCCAAGACTACACACATATCTCACCAAGGCTCATAGACTACAGCTTTGCCTGCATCATGTCCATTCACTGGTTCATACCTTCCTACTATCCGTGTTTTCTGCTCACTCACTGGGAGCACCTTCATGCCTCTCCAGCTCCTACATAACCATCAAGTGTTTCCCATCCATTTTCATCACTCTGACTGCCTCCCCTTGTCTTGCAAGAAATAAAAACTGGTCCATTCCCCAATCTGATGTTTCCATAACACCTAACTGACTTGCCTATAACCTCAAGATGTTAGCAATTGAACTTCCTTATAGACTGTGACTTAATTTCTGAACTGCAAGGACACAGAACCCTGATCTCTGGTTGGACCAAACACCTGATTGACTATGCTCAGCTCCTGGACTGGAATCAGATGAGACCCTTGATATTTGCCATTTTGCCCAGTGACTGACTGTAGTTCCACTTGACTCGATGATAGACTTCTCCCCTTAGACTTTCAGCCCTGCTCATTTTCTTGAAGCACATATGGTGTATTTCCTGCAAAAGTTGCTGGAATGTATTGCAGGTCTGCAGTTTACATACCACAATTCTGGAGAGCAACACATTCAATCCCTTGACTGTTTGACACTCCCCATAGTGACAAGCTGTCTGTCTCTCAGCACTAAGAAAGCAATGTGAAATATACGGAGGCTGGTAGCCTCCAAGAAAGAGCAAAGTGATTGAGTGCTGAGAAATGAAGTGAAATACCATAAGAAGCACCCTGTTTAAATGCATGAGCTATGTATCTACATCTACACACAAAATGATGAAACAGAAGCACGCAGGTCATAGGTGCACTGAGCTTCAAGATGAAGTATTGAAGGTCTGAAATGGTGTGAGATTTGGTACAAGATTAGACATCAAGATGTGTTGATGCTGATTATTTGCTGTTGCAGACTTGCGTGGGTGAAGGAACAAGGAGTATAATATCCCAGAAGCATGGTGGGGCCTTTTGCTGAGGATACAGTTGAATGATGGCCAGGAGAAACAAGTGGTGAGCTGAAGCTACCAGCTACTTGCTTTGACTTACATGTCAGGAGTTTGCACCATTTACTTTTGGGGAAGGAGAGGAGATTTGGAATGGCATAGAAATAGGATGAATTGAATTATTAATAATATGCAGATGCATGAAAATAAGGGTAGGCACTGATCAAAAAAGGAAGTCTGAAATCGTCATTTAAAGCTTAAGGTGAAGATTGGAAAAATGTTTCCTGAGGTTGGGATTCTGACATTTCCATTCTCACCATAATTTAGCAACTCTCCACATTGCCCATACCATACCAGGAAGGGGAATATTTCTTCCAAAGCCTTTAAACCATCTGATCTTTTCACCTTTCTTTTGTGCTGACAGTAACCCTTTGTGTGCATATGTGAAACTTAACATCACAAACTTCTCATTTTTCTCGGGATTAGCAGACAATAAAAGAGCTCCCTCTTTCACTCAAGAAAACCATGGGTGTTGGTTCTGTATGGATACCGTAGAAATTAGTTAATTACATTTTATTGGAAAGAGGTTGGCCTCACACTGAAAAAAAAACTGATTTCTGCTTGTGGGCAAATGGGGAATTTGAAAAGAGGGGAGTTGATTCATCCCTCTTTGCATTGCACAAGAAGAGAGATCTATGAGTCTATTTGGATTTTTGGCTTGCACTCACTTGAGGTTTCAACCGCCTCCCCATCAACCTTTGAGAAGCCTTTTTTTTTGAGTGTGTACTGATCTCTGTCAGGTTACTGAGCAGATGACGAAGGTAAAATTGACCTCAATATACGATGGATAAAGGTCTTGATGAAAGCAAGCATGCAGGCACAGCAGGCAGTGAAGAAAGCTAATAGCATGCTGGCCTTCATAACAAGAGAAATTGAGTATAGAAGCAAAGAGGTTCTCCTGCAGTTGTACAGGGCCCTGGTGAGACCACACCCGGAGTATTGTGTGCAGTTCTGGTCTCCAAATTTGAGGAAAGCCATTCTGGCTATTGAGGGAGTGCAGCGTAGGTTCACGAGGTCAATTCCCAGAATGGTGGGACTATCTTATGTTGAAAGATTGGAGCGACTGGGCTTGTATCCGCTTGAGTTTAGAAGGCTGAGAGGGGACCTGATTGAGACGTATAAGATTATTAAAGGATTGGACACTCTGGAGGCGGGAAGCATGTTTCCGCTGATGGGTGAGTCCCGAACCAGAGGACACAGATTAAAAATAAGGGGTAGGCCATTTAGAACAGAGTCGAAGAGAAACTTCTTCACCCAGAGAGTGATGGGTGTATGAAATGCTCTGCCCCAGAAGGTTGTGGAGGCCAAGTCTCTGGATACTTTCAAGAAAAAGAGTTGGATAGAGCTCTTAAGGATACTGGAATCAAGGGTTATGGGGATAAGGCAGGAACAGGATACTGATTGAGGATGATCAGCCATGATCATAATGAATGGTGGTGCTGGCTTGAAGGGCAGAATGGCCTACTCCTGCACCTATTGTCTATTGTCTATTGACACCAAATAGTATGCAAAAGGATTAAGTTGAAGCATAACTCATAATATATGCTCTTTAGGATTCTCTAGCAGAAAAGATTTCTGGGTCAGAGGAACAGAGGATCCATCCTGAGCGTTTGGATTTGACAAAAGATTTCTCAGATGCAACAGAAGGGTGCTTGGAAGAAAAGATCCATGTGTGACAGCTGCAGTCATTCCTTAAATAATCACCCCTCTCCACATCGACGTGAAAAGGTAAGCCATGCAAGAATTTAAATATAAGCATAGGTTTAAAGCAAAATTAATTTGGAGTTGACAAGTATGTGAGTGAATGGACTATGAGACTATACCATTCACAGCTAACTGCAATTTGTGGATAACAGAGATAAGATTTACAAAACCAATCAGGAAGGCACGGTACACAGGTCATGATCTGGAGATCAAAGAATCATAGAATGTTTAATCTAGAAATAAATCATTTTGTCATCAAGCCTGTGCCGGTACGTTTCTCCACAGGACCCATCTCGTCTAATTTCACTCTCCGTTGGCTTCCCATATCATTTAATATTCTTTTACAAGCAACCATCTAATTTTCTCCGAAAATAGCTTACAAATTTTCTACGAACAATGATCCAAGTCAGAGAATTCTCCAATCTAATTGCTGTTAGGGATTTTTTGAACCCATTTTTAGTGCTGTCTCCCTTTCACTGTTCTTTGGATCAATTCAGTATTATTTATCCATCATAATCCTTCATAATTTTGAAGACCTCCATTAGGTTATCTGTTCAATGTTCTTGGTTCTAGCAGACAAAACTATCATCTCCAGTTGTTCTTCATGACTAAGTCCCCTCATTTCTGTTAACATCCCTGTGAAGTTAATCTATGCTGCACCATTTTGGTTGTGTGTCTGAATGTTCAGATTGAATGTCAATTTCATTGAAATTGATCAGATAATTGATTACATTCCATTCCCTTAAGTTAAAAGGTGTCCTACTGTGGCCTGACAATTATTAATTATGATTGAGGGCTTTAGCTGCTGCAAACAATAAGCAATATCTTATTTGAATCACCTTTATTTTCTACTTTTGATGTTATGTGAATTTATTCGCTATTCATTTAAGGCTGTATTATGGATCAGATTTACGTTTTGCAATGGTTTATTCTCTGGTAATATCAATTATTCATCTGTCTATTCCATCGTAAAGCAGAGGATTAATTGAGTGTACCAATCCACTTTCCTCTTACGCTTGTCATTATTTACCTAATCAAAATGTAGTTAACTCAAACCCTTGCTACTGTGGTGACAACATTTAGCCAATTCCTGAAATGTACTAAGCCTTCACTCAGATAAATGAACTTTCCCCTAAAGAATATTTTCCCTTCCTCGTGAAGGCATTGCCTTCAGTTGGGTAGAACTTCACATTGCTAAGCTTTCCAGTACCTGGCTCAGTTTGTCCATATGTTAATTATGTTATTCTTTTTCTTGTTGGTGCCAAGACTTGAAACAATAAAACTAAAAGCAGGAAATCAAGACCACTACCCCCACCGCCACCCCCAAAAACTGGGTACTCAACTGACATTCAAACAAGTAGATTTCACAGTGAGGACCAGTAAATAACAATTGGGAGCAGAAATCCTTGTTAGTTGTAACTGTCATAAACCAGATACAATGGAATTGTATATAATGATTCAAGTTGTGCTTTCATGGTGCAAGCTTTGTCCAGGAATAGGAAGGAATCGAAGAAGAAAAATATATACATTCCATATTTGGCGATTCTCTCAAGTAAGTTGTTAAAATATTATGTGATGTGGAATTTCACTGTGGTGATGTTTTCTTCTCTTCAACCTTCCCCAATGGATGTCTTAGCCAATTATTTTCTGTCTGCTGTCAATGTCTTGCTCTTCAATGATAGAATTCATCGATTGTTTTGCTTTAGGCCAGCTGTGTGGGCTATGTGTTTGGATCATCACATGTAGATCTTCCACTTTTCAAAACTTGTAATAAGTCCAAATTAGAAAAGTTAAAGGTTGATTTTCATCTCGCTTAAAAGCAGGATGATGGCAAGACGTAAATCTTGAATGTTGTGAAACTTAATGGTTCTGAAGGAATTAATTTTTGTGTGACATTCAGCTCTATCCAATCTGACGATGCCGCACAATCTTTGGGAGGAGGTAGTTGAGTTCTGTTTGAGTACCCAAAGGGAGTCAATGTGTTCTGTACAGCTCCTGAGTGTTCTTAGGAAGTATATCTAACTAGTAATGTAGATATTTTTAGTCAAACTATACAGACATCTCATGACACATCTATGAAGCTGGTGAGACATGAACTTGGGCCCCTGACTCAAGTGTAGGGCTGCTGCTACTGCACCTTCCTGACATCTAATGGATACTATGTTTATTGATTTAATACAACTAAATATCTTGTTGTGTACAATGCCTGCCTCTTCCATTTAGCCTCAACAGTCCAATCATTCTCAGAATGACCCAGACTCTGCAAAAGCAAAATAGATTTGGTGGTAGTGAACTACCCAAAGCACAATCCCACATGTTGGCAATGGTGATGTCTGCCAATATGGAATCATGGGAAATAAATAGCATTGTCAATTTATTGCAGTTTGACTGCCCATTCTGATCTTAGAAGTGGACTTTGAAAAAGAGTGAGGATAGAGGATAAGGTTGGGTGGGGATAAGGGGAGGTCTTACTAGTACCTGAGGTACAATAACGTTCAAATGATCCCTAAAACACCAATTCTGTGACTGGTGGATCACCAAGTTGTAATGCTGAGTGTATAAGAGAGAGTGGAGTTGAAATAAATGGAAGGGAAGACGCTCAAACATCCTGCTGCATGTGGCATCTAGCTTGGCCATCTCCAGTCGTGTGAGTTGTCTTTTTGCCAATGTTGATGAGATTGGTGTCAGCCGTTAGATAAAGGTAAGATCTCCTTCTGTTATATTCTCCCTTCTGTTTCCTACAAGAAGCTGGCCAATGTCTCAGCTTCCATTGTCGTACAAGGAACAGCCACACAATGCCTGGGCGCTGCTGCCCTCATTGCTGTGAGTGTTTGAAAGGGGCTTGCAGGCTGTGACAGGAGTCCATAATCTGTCCTCCAATACCTGTATTGCTTAGGCGCACTCCAAGGGAGTTGCTGCAACTCTGTCGGGCTTGAAGTTCCCCTTTCAGGGAGGCAGTATTTGTACATAAGCCACTGCCACTTTGCTGGTGCCCTAGCTGTTGTCTGTCAACCAGGCAGCCTTGACTCATCAGTCCCATGCCAAGATAATGCAGGGACCTGAGCTGGTCGTGATCATACTGCAAGACCATCAGCAGATGCACCCATTGAGAATCAGTGGCCTTCAGCAGCCATGCTGCATCAATGGGATTAACACGAGACAGAAACATCCCACAATCATTGAAAAATCATGTACATCCTCCGTCAGCTTTTGTTGGTAGGACAGCATAAAATGGAATCAGCTGATAGTCTCATACCATAGTGTGTACAAACTGGAAGTATCACCGACTCCAGTACGGAAGGAGCCAGATACATGAATATAGTCACCTTCAATATAGACATACACATACCTTATGTAACCAGTTCTGAGACCACATTACAGTTTGCAACACTGTGGTCTCCTTTGTGACATTGAGGCATCTGAAGCACTGATCCTCATTGATGCTTAGTTTAAGGAATTGCTCCCAGATGACCTTCGATGACCCGCCCCCATCAGCCAAAGAATTGGCAGGAAACAGTAAGGTCCTGCTCTCAATCAGGTGGAAGTACATCTCTGCAAACCCAGCAACACCACATGCAACAGTGGCCAGCACGGGGGTTCCAAACATTCCCCAGATTCAATGGCCAGTCGGAGTTCTGTGTCCTGGGGAAATCATGTAAGAGGCAGGACATTACGAGCACCCATGGGGGAAAGACCTGTACTTCTGGAGGGAGTACTTGATGTGGAAAAGGAGCCCTTGAGAGAGGTTGCCTCCCCACTCTGGGTTGATACCTGAGCAGGTTGACTTCTGAAATGTCTTCTCTGCCCCTGAACCCTTTCTGCCAGCCCTAAAATAGAGGCTGGCTGTGAAGTAGGCAGTAAATGGTGAATAATCAGGCTGCCATAAGTCTTGTCCAACACACCATCCCTCACTCACAGACAGACAGACACACACACATAGACATACACATACCTTATGTAAAACTGCTGACAGGCTAAGGGCAAGTTGAAGGATGTTGGGAAAAGCAGGGAGTTTTACAGTCCCCAATCTGCCAGTGAGATGCCATAGAATTCTGCACCTTGAGTGTAAGTAGGCTTCTCTAAGAGCTGTTCTCTTTCTTATTCTCTGCTTATTCCGCATATCATTGTTTAAGACTAAGGAAAATCCAAACTAAGACAAAGGAGGTTCCAAACTATTGCATCATGTTTACCAGCAAGTGGTCTCAATAGAACCCTTGAAATCAGAGCCAAGGCTTCCAGCACGTGCCACAACACACTCCGTGTAGACTTAGGAACTTCAAATACTTCAAAACTTCCAAATACCTCTTCAAAGTTGATAGCATCTAGTGGAAACCAATCAGCGATGAACCTGAAAGTAGTTGATCCCATTAATTAAGGTTCTTCCTGTTCCTCAAAGTATATTCAGCTGGAGAGTAAGTTGGTGCTTTCTACTTTGCATACCATCATATTAATACCCTTCCCAAAATGATGTTCAGCACTATCAACATCAGAAGTGTTGGAACAGTAACCATAGTGCTGAAAGTATGCAGGCTAATGTGACTGAATTTTGATGCATTACTTTTTTAAAAATCAGAACTAACATTTGCCTTCCTTCTTGTTACATTGCCTAAGAATTACTGCTCTTCAAAGTAATAAGTTGTATGTGAAGCATTTAACAGCTTCTTTCAATACTAAAAGGATTTATAGAAATGTAAAAGTATCCCATTTAATATGTACTTAGTATTTAGTTCCTAAAGTATTTAAGCACTAATGTGCTTCATTAAACATGCTAAAGAAGACCAAGATATAATAGATATAATTTTTAATTATCGTATTAGAATCATAGAATTCTTACTTCACTCATTCACTCTCTCTGTGTTGGCCCTCCGTCCTCTGCCCATGGCACACACATTCTTCTTTTTGAGATAATAATACAATTCTCTTCTGAATGCCTTGACTGAACCTATCACTCACAGGCAGAGTATTGCAGATCCTAACATTTGCTGGATGAACTGGATTTTCCTCATGTAACCTTTGCTCCTTTTACAAAGTGCCTTAAATCTGTGGGTCTTGATTTCTCCACTAATGAGAACAATTTCTCCCTTTCCGTTCTGTCTAGATTCCTTGTGATTTGTTCTACCTGTTATAAATCACCTCTCAATGTTCTCTTCAAACAGAACAAGCCCAACTACACCACAGTGCATGAGGAAAGATGTCTGAGAATCATTAAAAGTTACTTAGGAAATGTTTGGTCTTACACTTGCTCCTTTCCCTTACTCTTTTCTGTTTCTTTCTTACCCTCCTCGTCCTGAATACCTACCTCCTCCTTTACAATGACTGCCTTTTCCACTTGCATTTATTGCCTATCTTCATCCCTAACAACACTGTGCTTTTCATTACTCATTGGTTCCCAGTTGAGCGATGTCTTGATTTTACATTTTTTTGATGCAAAGCTTCTTAACAATATTATATTTATTTGTCTATTTTTAAACAGATTTTCATTACATTGAGCTATTCGGAGGGCATATGATCCCACAGGGTTTGAGAAGATTTAAATTGAAATTGCCCAATGAAGACATTCCGTCAGGAAACTTCATCCAGCAGTAGGATTAATCCACAAGCAGATTGACTTTCCCCATTGAATTCAAGAGCATCTCTTGCTGGCTCCACCTGGGTACAATGAGAGGGATGATTTAGAAGTACTTCAATAATTAAGATACGCTTCAAAGAAGAATGGGATGCAGAGTAGTTACATGTGACTTAAACAACTGGATTTGCCTGGCAAGCAGCTTGCTCTGCCAGCTGGAGCTGATTAATTGAGCTAATGTCTAATTGCTTCTTAAAACATGTTAAACAGGTGTTCCTCCTGATCCGGTCTTTAGCAATAGACCAGAATTGAATTTGAGATTTTTCTCTCTGGGGCAAGCAACAAGAGGGATGCAAAGGTCAGATGCTTCACGTATCTGCATTCCTTCAAATCCATCATAAAAGTATCCCTCTGCTTAGCAGAGAGAGGAAATTTTCATCTCACGACTATAGATGTGAAATGTCCCAAGTGTGATGAGCATGCTAAATCCCACACTATTTCTGTCCATGTTGTGTTTGAATTTATTATACACAGTGCCTGCAAAAAATGACCTGCTTGCTGTTTTTCGTCCCTTTCCTCTGAGGACTATTTTTCAGTTCTTTGGGACTGATTTTCATAACCAAAAATTACAACATATTTAGGAAGAAATGTGTAGTAATTACGAGTTAATGTCACTGTACTAGCAGACACTTAGAATCATACATACTGGAAGCAGATATTTGGTTCAACTCGTCCATGCTGACCAACTTAGTCATAGTCGTAGAGATATATAGCAAAGAAACAGACCCTTCGGTCCAACTCATCCATGCCAACCAGATATCCTAATCTAATCTAGTCCCATTAGCCAGCATTTGGCCCATATCCCTCTAAACCCTTCCTATTCATATACTCATCCAGATGCCTTTTACATGTGGCCATTATACCAGCCTCCACCACTTCCTCTGGCAGCTCATTCCACACATGCAACACCCTCTGTGTGAAAAAGTTGCCCCTTAGGTTCCTTTTAATTTTTTCCTCTCTCATCTTACACTTATGGCCTCAAGTTCTGGACTTCCCCATCCCAGGGAAATGACTTTGTCTATTTACCCTATCCATGAAAAATAGTCTCCAGGAAAAATAGTCCCAGCCTATTCAGCCTCTCCCTGTAACTCAAATCCTCCAACTATAACACCATTCTTATAAATCTTTTCTGAACTCTTTCAAGTTTCACATATCCTTCTGATCGGTTGTTAGAATTGATTTTAAGAAGGGTAATAGTAGAAGATGAATTCTCAATTTCATTTAAATTGTTTAGAACAACATGTAGAACCAAAAAACTTTTGATGCTTCCTCAAAGTAGTCAGAAAAAAAAGCTGATGGTTTCTCTCCAGCTAATCTTTAGCAGGCTTCAATAACATGTTATAGCATATGGAGGCCTGAGAACAGAACTTGTTTATGTGAAATTTTTGAGTAAAGGCAGCAATGCAATAAGTTGGAATGATAGGGAGTAAATTGTTTTCAAATTTGAGGCAGTACAGTTGCAAATAATTTCAATTAATTTTTCGTGGAGTTATATAAACTAATAGTAATTAAGTTAGAGAAGACTTGCAACAGAATCTTTAACTTGAAAAGAGACACTGAGAGCTAAAGGTTACATTTACAGATTATAGAAGAAGTATTTGTCATTGATGAAACAGAACGGAGTTTTAGTGATCAACTCCTTATCTGAGGAGCTCCATGAGGTCTCTTTTGTACCAGGGAACAGAGTCTGCAGGAAGCCTAGTTGAAAGAAGGCATAATTGCTTTTGTTGTCAGCAATGTTAAGTGATTTGTGACCCATAAGTAACTTAATATCTTTAATTGAATAAAAATCTTCATTGTATCCATCAAAAGTCATAATTTCCAAATCCGAGAGCTCTTGTCGAAATAAGTTAAAAATCATACAATGCCAGGTTATAGTCCAACAGGTTTAATTGGAAGCACTTGCTTTCAGAACGCTGCTCCTTCATCAGACAGCTGAGGAGTATAAGATCGTAGGACACAGAATTTATAGCAAAAGTTTACATTGTGATGTTACTGAAATTATATATTGAAAAAGCCCTGGATTGTTTGTTAAGTCTCTCAATTTTTCAAATGGCTATAATGTGTTACAATTGTGTCCTCCACAACCACCTGATGAAGGAACGGCACTCCGAAAACTAGTGCTTCCAATTAAACTTGTTCGACCATAACCTGGTGCTGTGTGATTTTTAACTTTGTACACCCCAGTCCAACACCACTAACTCCAAATCTTGTTGAAATGCTTTCATTGGATGCAGGAGGCCAGTGTCCTGGCTAACTATCCCAGGCTACTGTTTGTTAATTGAGCACAGAGTCAGGGAGCAAGTCACCTGTCCATCTTCCTGGCAAAAGAATAGTTCTTTTCATATGGAAGAAGGGGATACAATGGTGATTCGGTGTTAAGTGTATTCATTTGTTTAACAAGGAGGGACACTGAAAATTAAAGTCTGAGAATTGCTCAAAGAGGTTGGAAATAGAAAGAGGAATCCCCGTTCCAGAACAATGCTTATTTGCCATTTCACATACTTCATTATGCATCCAAGATCATTGTTCAAGCTGACATAGGGTAATAGGCTTTTACCAACTGTTTGCTATACCTGGTCATGGCAGTTTCCTCTTTCTCTCTTATGGCCGAAGAGACAGTAGTGGGATAATCTGATTGTAAGCCAACAAACAGCTTATTTAACAGCTTCTCATTATACAGAAGCACAATGATAGCTAACCATACCAGAGAATCGACATTGTAATACTGGGTGTGATACAACAAATGATACACAACTGACTGAAAGTAATGTGGAACAGGAAGCCTTTGAATTAATGGTGAGGTTGCATTCATCTGCATTGGTAAAGATCTTTCGAGCTCCGCATTTAAAATGAGGATGCTTCCTCAGCTTTTTGGCATGTTGGACCCATTAAACCAAATATCCAACAGCTTGTTGCCCAGTGGATAGTACAACGCATTCCATAACTTTAATGTGTGAAAGGTACAAATGACCAAAAACTCACAAATAAAAACAAAATGTGCCAAAGGTTTTCAGCATGTCTGGTAGAAAGGTTGAACCAGAAATCCCATTGGAGAGAAAATGCAGAACTTCAAGGTGGGCATACATGGACAGGACGTACTGTGGATACACCCAACTTTGCCTCACCTGTCAATGCACATGTTGTTGTGATTGAAGTTTATGCGGTGATGTTATAGAGTCATAGAGATGTACAGCACGAAAACAGACCCTGCGGTCCAACACATCCATGCTGACGAGATACCCCAACCTAATCTAGTCCCACATGCCAACACCCGGTCCATATCCCTCCAAACCTTTCCTATTCATATACCCATCCAGATGCCTTTTAAATGTTGCAATTGTACCAGCCTCCACCACTTCCTCTGGCAGCTCGTTCCATAAATGTCCCATCCTCTGCGTGAAAAATTAGGTCCCTTTTATATCTTTCCCCTCTCACCCTAAACCTATGCCCTCTCGTTCTGGACTCACCCACTCAGTGAAAAGACTTTATTTATCCTATCGATGCCCCTCAAGATTTCATAAACCTCTATAAGGTCACCTCTCAGCCAGAAACACTCCAGGGAGAACAGCCCTAGCCTATTCAGCCTCTCCCTATAGCTCAAATCTTCTAAACCCGGCATACTAAATGCCTTCTTTACTATCCTATCTACCTGCAACTCCACTTTCAAAGAGCTATGAATCTGCACTCCAAGATCTCTTTGTTCAGCAACACTCCCTAGGACCTTACCATTAAGTATATAAGTCCTGCTAAGATTTGCTTTCCCAAAATGCTGTAACTTACATTTATCTGAATTAAATTCCATCTGCCACTTCTCAGCCCATTGGCCCATCAAGATCCTGTTGTAATCTGAGGTAACCCTCTTCGCTGTCCACTACACCTCTAATTTTGTTGCCATCAGCAAACTTACTAACCATACCTCTTATGCTTGTATCCAAATCATTTACATAAATAACAAAACGTAGAGGACCCAGCACTGATCCTCGTGGCACTCCACTGGTCACAGGCCTCCAGTCTGAAAAACAACCCTCCACCACCACCCTCTGTCTTCTACCTTTGAGCCAGTTCTGTATCCACATGGCTAGTTCTCCCTGTATTCTGTGAGATCTAACCTTGCATATCAATCTCCCATGGGGAACCTTGTTGAATGCCTTACTGAAGTCCACATAGGACAGATGTACTGCTCTACCCTCTTCAATCCTCTTTGTTACTTCTTCAAAAAGCTCAATCAAGTTTGTGAGACATGATTTCCCACGCACAAAGCAATGTTGACTATCCCTAATCAGTCCTTGCCTTTCCAAATACATGTACATCCTGTCCCTCAGGATTCCCTCCAACAACTTGCCCACCATTGACATCGGGCTCATTGGTCTATAGTTCCATGGCTTGTCTTTACCGCCCTTCTTAAACAGTGGCACCACATTAACCAACCTCCAGTCTTCTGGCACCTCACCTGTGACTATTGATGATTCAAATATCTCAGCAAGAGGCCTAGCAACCACGTCTCTAGCTTCCCACAGAGTTCTGGGGTACACCTGATCAGGTCATGGGGATTTATCCACCTTTATGCATTTCAAGACATCCAGCACTTCCTCCTCTGTAATATGGGCATTTTGCAAGGTATTACCATCTATTTCCCTTCAGTCTATATCTTCCATATCCTTTTCCACAGTAAATACTGATGCAAAATACTCATTAGGTATCTCCCCCATTTTCTGCAGCTGCATACAAAGACAGCCTTGCAGATTTTTGAGGGGCCCTATTCTCTCCATAGTTACCCTTTTGTCCTTAATATATTTGTAAAAACCCTTTGGATTCTCCTAAACCCTATTTGCCAAAGCTATTTCATGTCCCCTTTTTGCCCTCCTGATTTCCCTCTTAATTATACTCCTACTGCCTTTATACTCTTCTAAGGATTCACTTGATCTATCCTGTCTTTACCTGACATATGCTTCCTTCTTTTTCGGAACAAAACCCTCAATTTCTTTAGTCATCCAGCATTCGCTATACCTACCAGCCTTCTCTTTCACCCTAACAGGAATATACTTTCTCTGGATTCTCATTATCTCATTTCTGAAGGCTTCCCATTTTCTAGCCATCCTTTTACCTGTGAACATTTGTCCCCAATCAGCTTTTGAAAGTTCTTGCCTAATACCGTCAAAATTGGTCATTCTCCAATTTAGAACTTCAACTTTTAGATCTGGTCTATCCTTTTCCATCACGATTTTAAATCTAATAGAATTATGGTCGCTGACACCTCAGTCACCTGCTCTGCTTTATTTCCCAAGAGTAGGTCAAGTTTTGCACCTTCTCTAATAGGTACATCCACAAACTGAATCAGAAAATTGTCTTGTACATACTTAACACTATGACAGTTCCAGTCTATGTTTGGAAAGTTAAAATCCCCTCCCATAACCACTCTATTATTCTTACAGATAGCTGAGATCTCCTTACAAGTTTGTTTCTCAATTTCCCTCTGACTATTAGGGGGGGTCTATAATACAATCCCAATAAGGGGATGATCTAAATTGAACTCCATCTGGCATTTCTCAGCCCATCTCTGATCAATCTGAGGTAACCTTCTTCGTTGTCCATTACACCTCCAATTTTGGGGTCCTTGGAAAGGTTAACCAATTAACTGGGAAGTTTGTTGTTGATAGCAGACCTCTGTGTTGTTATTATCGCTGCATGGTCAGCTCCCACTGTGGGATTGCAACCGCCTGAAGCAGACTTTCAGGGGTAAACCATGACCAAGATCAAGGGGCATCTTTATTTCAGCTAGCAGCTACACTGTAACTCCTGCAATAAAGCTTTCACAAATTAGGTGAGCACAGCATTTTATCAACTGTTAATTCCTCCAGACAGATTCCTCTTTCTGAAACTATGTTATGCAGTCTGTAGTAAACTATTGCAATCCTGGAAACTTGGCAGCTTATACTGCAAGACATCCTTTGAGCTGCCTGGAGGCACTAAGAATACCACATGAGAAAGTGAATGCTGTTTTTAATCATGGCACTAATGGAGGCATGGTACTTGTCAAATCTCTTCTCAGTCAATGCAGTCAAATGTTATGAGTTTTATCCACCAGAGCAGCGGTGGGCAACTCTAATTCCCCAAGGAGTCCTGTCCTTCAGTTGCTGGCAGTCTTCAAACAGCGAAAATGAAGAATTGGCATTGAATACAGGCATGCTGAGAACCTGGATATTTGCCATTCACTTGCAAAATGTAACAATGATTATAGACCAGCTGCCCAATGATTAAAGAAAAGCTCTTTAAATTCCTGCAGGACAACACTATTGTTAGAGAAAGTGCAGGTAAAGCCATATGGTTTCTATCATCCCGACCACTTCATGTCCAACTAAAGAGAACTTAGCTTATATGTTCTAGGCTCCAAGGGGAGCTGCTGTTCAAAGTATCAATGTCTTGCTCTGCATACCCGTGTTCATGGGACCCAACTGTATTCGAATCTCTCCAGTGCTATCTGGAAGATCACAGAGGAGAAACAGTTCATTGCAGTGATAACTTTGATAATTTGCTCTGACAAATTTGCATGAGAGTTTCCTGCTAACTGGTTGTATCGCTCTTTCCTGCTAACTGGTGGTATAAGCAACACAGGTATTACTGCTCAGACAGATTTGAGGAGGTCCATGATGACTCACTGCTATGGCCAACAGAGGAAGAGCACATCAGTACCCTCATCTTGTGATGATGTCTGACATTGCCTTGGCTCCTCAATGACCAAAAGTTCACTCAATTCCCATTCCCAAAAGAAGACAAGTGCTGCTACAATCAGATGGATATAATATGTACTGGTGCAGCAAAACTATTTTGTGAAATATTTTCAAGTTGCAGCCCTTCTCTTCAAACGGTCCCTGAATAAAGGTCGTCTCTCAAGTGAGCTTCATGTTGGTGAGACCAACCTCTGAGCTGCAAAACAAAAAAAAAGATTGGCTGATGTAATGTGACTCCTACTGTAATATCATTGAAACAGGAGAATCTGTTTTAGGCAAAACAAATTTCACCTCCAGCCATGGTTAGTTAGGGCTATAGTGCAGTTGGGCAAAGATTCCGTGTAAAGCTTTCTATTATCCCTCTGATTTGCATGTAGTTAATTGCTTCATATTTTTGGCTTTTTGCAGAAAAAAATCCCTCCTAAAATGCCTTTGCTTTTCCTCTATTTGATGATCACAGTCAGCCAAAATGTAATATTTTCAAGTTATCCCGCTTCCCTATGTTCCCTTGAATATTCTAGATGTAGTGCGGCGTAATGTCTTAGTTGATGTGCTCTGTAACTTCAGTTGCCTTCTCAGCAAGAAACAGCAATATTTAAGTGCAACTTCTGTCCATAGCTGGACTATTATAAGCAGCTGCTTATAATTTATGACATGCTCCTTGGCATTTTGCCATCTCATACAGACTCTTAATCAGCAAGCATCTGCTTTCCATTTTAATGTTAAAAAGAAGAAAAGTAACTCTGTGATAACTGGTGAAATGCCTTTTTCAAGTTCAGTCATATACTCATAGGCTTTAATTACATTTTGATATAATTGGTCAGTGAATATTCACACAGTAAGAGCTCTCATTTTGCAGCTATCTAGGTGGATAGTATTTTTCAGCCCACCTTGTTCGTGGAGTTCAGCACAACAGTGAAAAATTATGACAGAGAACAAGTATCATTTACACAGCAATGGGATTCATTCAACCAGATGCACACAAGGTTACTTAGTCCTTATTTCGTTTCCATAAAATGCTCTATTTTACTTTGAGTGCTTTTGTTTCGTATTTCGACCTCAGAAAATCCGAGTGAACGTGAATTTGCCAGCTCCCCACAGAATCTCATATGGTGACATTAAGACCATAAAGATCGTTTGTACTAAATCTCAGCTGTCTAGCAGTCAGGGTATCACAATTAATCCAAGTATCATCTCATCCTCCTCTGGCATTAGTTCTTTTTATCAATCCAGATTGGTCTCAATTTAATCGTATTGAAATGGAAACACATTGAGCCATCAGTAGGAATTCCATCGGCACGGTGGCACAGTGGTTAGCACTGCTGCCTCACAGCGCCTGAGACCCGGGTTCAATTCCCGCCTCAGGCGACTGACTGTGTGGAGTTTGCACGTTCTCCCCGTGTCTGCGTGGGTTTCCTCCGGGTGCTCCGGTTTCCTCCCACAGTCCAAAGATGTGCAGGCCAGGTGAATTGGCCATGCTAAATTGCCCATAGTGTTAGGTAAGGGGTAAATGTAGATGTAGGGGTATGGGTGGGTTACGCTTCGGCGGGGCGGTGTGGACTTGTTGGGCCGAAGGGCCTGTTTCCACACTGTAAATAATCTAATCTAATCTAATCTAATCTAAAAGGGAAAAACATCATGAAAAGAAGTTCCTCAGGGGCCTGGACTATGACCATTGTTTTTCTCATATAATAATACCAATCAATTACTTAGATTTGGGTGCAGATGAAAAAATATTTGGAAGTATTGTGAACTGTGAAGAGAATAGACTTCAAATGGACATAGACAGGTCGGTGAAATGGATGGACTCAAGGCAAATACAATTTAAAGCAGAGAAGTATGAAATGATTCATTTTGGAAGGAAGAGTGAGAATAGGCAATATAAAGATTAAATTCCATAGGTAGTGCAGGAACGGAGAGATCTAGGACTATATGAGCATAGTCTTTGAAAGTGGCAGGGCACATTAAAAAGGTGAACCTGGACTTTAGAAATAGAGATATAGAATACAAAAGCAAGAAAGTCATAATGATCTTTTATAAAACACTATTCTGCTTCAACCTGGAATACTAAGTCCAATTTTTGTCACTACAGTTTAGGAATGATTTGAAGACTTCACAGTGGTACGGAAAAAGGTTTATGAGAATAATCCCAGGAATGAGAGTCTTGATTTATATGAATGTATCACAGAAGCTAGAGTTGTTCTCTTCAAGAGAGGCTTAAGAGGAGACTTAGCCTCTAAGAGGAGATTTGGAAGAGATATTCATAATCTCACTGGAGAGAGAGAAATTGTTCCCCTTGACAGAAGGATCAATATTTAAGGTGATTGGTGAAAGAACAAAAGGTGACACAAAGAGAAACATTTTTTAAGCAGAACTAACTAGGATCTGGAATGCACTACGTGAGAGGGTGAGGGAGATAGATTCATTTGTGGCTTCCAAGATAGAATTGGACAAGCAGCTGAAGATTGTTGAAAAATTATTGATCCATGGAAAAGGGCAGGGGAGTGGCACTAGCTAAACTGTCCTTACAGAGAACATGGATTTGATGGGTTGAAAGATCATTCTCTGTGCTGTAACTATTCCATCATTCTGTGAAATCAAACTTTTCTCATTGATCTGTTATTCATAAACATTGCTGTACTTTCGACAAATTAATTTATCCATTGTCCAGCATGCATTTCCTAGTAATTACTGTTGTATTTAGCAGTGTCAACAAATGGTGACTTGTGGTTGGGGTGACGTTCATCTTTTTACTTTTTGCTATTTTAAAAATCAAGCTAGATTAGTGTGAATAGCCCAAAGAAACATTGTAAGGAAAACCAGAATTACTAAGGGAACTGCCTAAGTTTCAAATTAAAATATAATTTTAGGAAGCTTCCTTTCCATACTGAGTCTAACAGCCTATCTGATTAGCAGCAGTGGAGGATAAGCCACTAATGAATCTTAACACAATGAGGTATTTGTCTTAACAAGAAGATGTAGTTTGTTGCATGACAGCATTCAGTACAACTTGCATTAATTGGGTCGACATAAAGACTATCAGGAGACAGCGTTGACATCTCTGTCTCCATCTTCACGGTAAACTACCTCTTCCCCACCCAAGAACCTGCAAGCATCATTAGGTTAGGTGGAGCTTGATGGAGTTTGAACATTAACTCTTTCAGAACTGTACTATACCTACCTGCAGTAATGTATGTACATTATTTCCACTTATTTTGCTGATTCAGATTTAGAAGTAAAGCAGACAACTGCTATAGATTGGCACAGCTGAAAATTTCAAATGTCCACCAAATAAAAGCAAAATATTGCAGAGGTTGGAAATCTGAAATGAAGATAGAAAATGCTGGATAAATCCAGAAGGTCTGGCAGTATCTGTGGAGAGAGAAACAGAGGTTAATGTTTTGAGTCGAAAGACTCTTCTGTGGAATACATGACCCAGATGTCTATCTGCTGTCTTACTAAGCTTAAAGTGGAAAAAGATACTGCATATATGACTATAACATAGAACAGAGAAAGAAAATGAGAAAGCTGGTCATACATTGACATCAATATACAGCTTTGGGAAAAAAAGTGGATTTTAAATGTTACAAAGAAAGCATATGTGTTTTGTATTTTATGATGATTAATTTGTACACTAATGCAGAAGAACTCTCATTTTCTGTAATTGAGCACTGAAAAATTTCATTTCGGTTCATGCTCTCTGAATGCAGTGACTCATTGTTGATACATATCAGCAAGACACAACTATATCTATGGAATCTAACTCTGCACTCTTTCTTTCTTAGAAATCAACATGTTCGTAAAAATATAGGCCAAGAGGTTTTACATTAACAAGTGCTAAATTCATATTTAATCTTATTGGTAAACATAACAATGTGTGAATTGGTAAGAATTGCCAGAAAGTATGAACTTGCATTCATACACTGCCTTTCATGTTGTCGCAAAGTGCACAGAACCAATGAAACCTTTTTGCAATGTAATCACTATTGTAACGTAAAAACACAGCAAATAATATGCTAAGATCTGGCAAAAGCAGTAAAAGAGGATTTGTTTTAATGGGGTAGATGTTGGTCAGGTGACAGGGAGAACCCCCTGTTCTCTTTGCATAATGATGTAGAGGAGCCGATGTCGGCCTGGGGTAGACAAAGTTGAAAATCACACAACACTAGGTTGAAGTCCAACAGGTTTATTTGAAAGCACTAGCTCCAAAAGATTTTTACTATAAGTTCTGTATCCTATGATACTGTCCCACAAGCTATCTGATGAAGGAGCAGTGCTCCAAAAGTTAGTATTTCCAAATGACCTGATGTTGTATGATTTTCACCTCTGCATAATGACATGGAATCTTTTCTGTTCATCTGAGTATGCTGCTGGGCACCAATCTTATGTCTCATCCAAAAAGCAGGCCCTCTAATAGTAGAGCACACTCTCAGCATCACACTGAAATGTCAGACTGAATTATAGGTTTGAATACCTGAAGTGGGGCACAGACCTACAACTTACTGTCACAGAGGTGAGTGTTTCCAATTAAACCACAGCTGAACCCGAATAATTAAACTGAAGTGCATAAACAGTTAGTATTCTCTGTGTGCATTTGGCTGACTGAACCCCAGGACTGTTGTGACTTTTATCAAAGTTTGCCCTCCAGCTAACAGCTCACAATATTGAAAAAGAAGCCACTGTGATATAATTTACTGTAATGTGTGCTCTGTGCAGTCTGATGTCGGAAGGTGATGGGAAGTGCAACAATTGCCCTGATTGCTCACTGACAATTTAAAACAGGCTGAGTTCTGAGACACAGCAATATTTCATAGATTCACAGAATAATACAGCGCAGAAAAGACCCTTCAACCCAACAAGTCTGCACTAACAATAACTACCACTAAAGGTCAGCTAATCTCAATTTCCTGCACATGTTCCATATCCTTGAATGTTATGATATTTGAAGTGTTCATCCAAATGCTTTTTTAGTTTGTAAGGTTTTTGGTCTCCGCTATTTCCCAAGCAGTGCATTCCAGATGCCCACCATCTGCTGAGTGAAAAAGTTTTTCCCCAAATTCCCTCTGAATCTCCTGCCCCTTACCTAAAATTATACCCTTCATGATTGACTCCTCAGCCATGGGAAATAGCTGCTCTCTATTCACCCTGTCTGTACCTTTCAATCTTATACACCTCAGTCATATCCCTCCTCAGTCTTTTCTGCTGTAGAGATAACAATCCAAGCCTATCTAGTCTCTCCTTAAAGCTCACTTTCTCCATCGCAGGCAACATCTTGGTGAATCTCCTCTGTGCCCTGTCTAGTGCGCTCACATCCTTCCTGTAGTGGGGTGACTGGAGCTGCACGCAAAACTTTAGCTGTGGCCTAAGCAATGCTTTGTACAACTCCAACATTACATTTTTTCGATGTAATTCTTTTCATTTGCAGGAGAAGTGAAAAATGTTTACTTAGCTGTGAAGATAAAAATTGTATCGCAAAACATTGTATAATCAGGACCAGCTTTATGTGATGCAAGGCTAGCTTTTCATCTTTTTGTGCTCTTTGCTTTTCTCTGCATTTACATAAATTGCTGTAAACATCGTAGACAGTACTTGTTGACAGTAATTAACATTATCTTAAGCCATCCATTCCATTTTACTGAAAAAACGTGCATATGTGAGCTGATAAATGTGAAACATGTCAATTATAGTTTAAAATATATTCATCTAATTTACTGAACTTGAAAGATTATGTTTGTTGTTTTACTTCTCCACAAAAATTAATTTAGATGCTGACAGAACTCAGTAAGGGAAGATAATCGGGTGCATCAGTCCTAATTATTATGTCTGACTAAAGGAAGTTGTACTTATTGTTATCATGCAATAAAATTTCTTGTTATCTAAGATCAGTGCCTCTTCTGTAGATATCAGTGGTGGTGTATCCTCTACCAATAATCACTAGAGAAACTCACAACAAAGGAAGATTGGTGGCAATGAAGAACCTCAAATAGCCCTTACCCAATACCAACACACTGGTACAGTGGTAAATATCACAAAGTACCAGGAGTGGCCATCTGCAAAAATACGACTGTATCGAAATAAGAATGGAGTCATTAAAGCATAACAGGAGACCAGTTGGCAGGTCAGGTCTATGCTGACAATAATTGAACAATAGGGTTGAATTCCTTGCCTACTAGGTTAGCTGCAGCTGGAGTAGCAATTGGCATTGACAAAAGAGGGAGAAAACATCCTTTGGATCCTGACACTATATGGTAATCTCTGTTGAAACATATGGAAGCTGTGCAAGACCAGGATCAGTGATTCTGATGTCTCCCCTTTTCTTTGCTGAATAGTCCTTTAGAATTTCATGTCTAGGCTTCCACTCAAAAGAAAGCTCATTGACTCGAGTACAACAAGGCTCCCTACAGTACCTTGAGGTATCTTGAAGTGAGGTAGAAAGATGTGTGAAAGTGTCAGGTGAAAGTAGCTCATTGGATTCTGTGAATATGGTTTCAGTTTGATTTTGAAAGATCACAAATTAACTGGAACGCTGAAGCCATTGATTAGGATTGCTTTTGGTTCCTGTTGAGAGCTCTGTAGAAATCAATTATAACTGGAAATCAATCCGACGATGAGTGTAATGCACACACAACAAACTATAAATCAGTGTGCAGACTACTATTAATAGTTAGCATAGCATTCTGCCTTGCATGACAAAATGTACAAAAAATTTGTGACCTTATTCCAAACATAAACTGAAAAGAAATGCTGAAATGGCTCATGAATTTGTGATGAAAGGCACAGCCTACCATATTACTCAGCCATACAGTTCAAAAGGTCTGTGTAGAGTTAACGCATCTCACTTACAGATGGCATTGGTGCCCTTTGAGTTAAAGTGAGAAACATTTGTTAGCCTCTGACCCCTCCCTATGAATTGGGGTATGTATTTGCATCTGCGTACGTACAGCATGCTGAGGACAGGATTTTCACCTTGCTGGGATGCTTAATGGGACTGGGCACTTCATATCGAGGGCTTTTGAACAGTTTTCAGACATTTAGTCTTGTGTGGAAGAATGTCTGACTGGGCGAGGTGCAGATGACTGGTGACACCCAGTATGAATCACCATTATTGAGAAATGAAAGATGAGGCTTCTAGGAACTTGGTAAGATAGTACATGCTGAAACTCTAAGTCACTCGACCTTAATTACCAGGAATACACTGTTTAGTCTTCTCTTAAGACATAACTGTACCAGTCACAATGAAGGATTGGTGAAGCTAGTAAGTAGTTTCTTTACTTGAAGATAAAGCTGTACAGAGATTTCCCGGTTAAGTCCACGTCAGTGACCTGAATCACTGCTGCCCCACGTTCCTGATGAAGGGCTTATGCCCGAAACATTGATTCTCCTGCTCCTCTGATGTTGCCTGATCTGCTGTGCTTTTCCAGCGCCACACCTTTTGACTCTGAATCGCTGCTGCGTCAACAAGTTGTTGGATTAATACATCATATCCTGTTGAGTTGGGGTGTGATTGACAGTAGTTTAAGAAATACCCCCTTAATAATGTATGGCATTACAACACGCAAAGTTTTATTTTTTAAGAATAAGCTAATTATAGAAGGAGAAGAGAGTCTCAAAACCTAATGATGCACCTAATTATAATCAAACCATGGTTTGTCAGATATACCTTATGCACAGAAATGTGTTTTCTTTTAGCTTGAGTTTGAAGTGTTCATTGCTTTGATATTAAAACCAACAACATAAATCATGTGTCTGATCTTTCTCCTCTTCTATTGGGATGTTAGGATAAGCTCTCTGATATCTCCCCAGCGGCTTGTATAACGAATGATGCCAGAAAATCCTTTCTGACCCAATGACCACATGTCTGCACTTTTCACAAATGTTACTGGACAGAGTGAGGAGATAAACTGCAGAACCCTGTGTGTTGTCTGCAACTCAACAGAAAATCAGGGAAAGCCTATAAAGCAAAAATAGCTTCTACAAATCAGAACTTGCTCCCACTTTTATCCCCCTTTATTTTTTATTTACACAAGTATTCACTCAAAGACGTCTCTTAAAATGACACTGGCGTGTAACGAAATGAAATAATAAATGATACCAAGGGAAGGACAATGGTGGTCAGTGCTAGGAGCATTTTGCTAAAGCACTGGGTGGAGGGAAGAACAGGCCTGCTTCTGTTGTTTCATTCTGTAGATTTAAAAGCTAAATAAACTATGCCCCGGACACTGTTGCCAAAGTAACCTTTGATAGGTGTTGCGCAAGAAAGGACAACTGTGATCTATTTGTTCTTACACCAGGCATGTTCTTTGATCAGATTAATAGGCATTTAGAAGAATGTTTGAAAGCTGAAAGACATTTTAAGGCCCATTACAGCTTGTCACATGCGTGTATCATGAGACACCTTCCTGCTAATATATTTCAGATCTCAGATTGCTCATTCAGAGCATTGCTTTTATCTTACTGTTGAAATAGTGTTGAGGCTGACAAGCACAGCATTATAAAATGCATCATATCCTTCACTTGGAATTTTAATTGATTCCACTCCATTTTTCTTTTTCCCTGCTGCTGGGATAATTTTATATCAGTAATTGAGATGTTATTCGTGGTATTTAATATACTTGAGAGCAATCTACTGACGGAATTATAATGATGATCTGTAAGAGTTGCTCGGATGTTTTTCAACCTCAATTTTTCTCATAACAAGTCATAGTGTTATATAAAATTCTCACTAAATTGGTAAAATGGCCAATATGTGCCCCTTGGTTGTAACTGGGTAATTTCAAACAATCTCCCATGAAATTGCATTAGTTTTATATTGCACATTATACAAACGTCATACATTGAGACAATTCCAGTATGGAAGAAAATCAATAACAGCCATATTTTTTAACCTGGCGTGTGAGTGCAGTTAATAAAGGCCCATCTTTCAGACTAACCTATAGATTATTCAACATTATTAACAACATGGAGTATTGCTATAACAGACTTGGAGTGATTCACTCAAGTCCAAATAAATAAGTGGGAAGCTGATTTTGTGTTCTAAAAGTGAAATGTTTACCAAAGTTTTGCTTTTTTAAGGATATGAAATAGCGTGGGTACTGCCAGATTTGCTGAGTACTTCTAGCATTTTCTCCTTTTATTTCATATATTCCCCTTTCCTTTCTGAAATAAAAGTATTAGAAATAAATATTAGAAATAAATACTCAGCTAAACTGGTAGCGTCTGCAAAAGTGGAAAATAAGAGTTAACATCTCAGATCAATGCCCCCTCAGGTCTGACAAAGGGTCCTTGATTTGAAAAGTGAACTATCTTTCTCTCCACAGATGCTGTCAGACCTGCTGAGTATTTCCAGCATTTTCTGTTTTTATCTCTTGATCATTATACTTGCACTGCCCTAACTTGGATTGAATCACTGGTGAGTAAGTGTAATCATAAACCTTGCTGTAACATTGTTGGGGAATTCATTGCATCCTCATTACACTCTCTGGAATGATCACTTTTAATTGTCACGATATTTCACTTCTCCCTCTTGGTGAGTAATGCTGTCAGAGTTACAGAATGAAGTGCTTTTTCGTTGGTGATGGTGTTCTTAAGTACCATCACTCAGAGCCTCTTTGTACTTTCAGACCAGGTATGGATACTTTACAGAACCATTAGCACTGTATTACTGCACTAAAAGGATGTAATTTGAATAAAGAAGCTTCAGCCTTGAACCTTAGGTGCTAAAACTGTTCAATGAACTCATACCTTAAGTGAAAGCAAGGCCTCAGAATACATGATGAGGCTAACGTTCTTAGGAGAGGCATTGCTCTTACTCAATCCCTTGTCTGAATGTTTGAACAGATCAGTTTTTTTAACTGGTTCGACCAAAGGTTGACACATTTGCTTGGGTATGTTGTTTAACTCTCACTGTACTCGCAGTTGACGGTCATATGAGCCGTGGTTGATGGTGAAAGAAGGGAATTGTGTCCATCTCACCAATGTTTAGAGGACAGCTTTGGCATGTTTGGTAAAGTTTTAATCAGGAATTCATTTTTTACCTATTAGATTCTGAGGCCCCATCTTGCGAGTTAAAAAGAATCCAAAACCTTCTCCGCCATCAGAAAACCCTTTTCCTGCGTAGAAATTCTCTTACCATAGGCCCCATGATGCTGCTGCTATCTCTGTGCAGCAGAAGAGTTAGGACACACTGCACTCTCCCATCCTCTCCACATGAACCTTAATCATTTGATGTATACTGTCCCTCTGCTCCTCACACCTCCCGATTACCTGACCAACAGTTCCTAATACAATAGCACCCAGTCCTCTGCTTGATTGTCAACTACAAAGCCTATTTCCCTGTACCCAGTATTATTGCAACTTACCAACAAATATGTAAAATAAAAGTGAAAAATTAAACACTGTCTTTTAAGGTCCATAGCAAGGAAACAGACCCTTCAGTCCACTCTTCCGCACCAACCAAACATTCCACATTAATCTAGTCCCATTTGCTAGCATGTGGCCATATCCTTCTCAACTCTTTCTATTCATGTACACACCCAGATGCCTTTTAAATGTTGTAATTGTCCCAGCCTCCACCACATCTAAAAGACAACTGGATGAGGACATGAATATCATTTTCTTTCATTAACTTGCTCACAGTAGTGTCCAGACAAAAGTTTGATTCCTAATGTATTATAATAATAATGACAGTCATTTATTGTCATTTTTTAAAAAATATTGTATTCCTGGCAACTCCAGGATAATGGATGATTGAAATCCCAATCTGAAGGTTGTGAATGATCAACTGTACTTGTTATGCTTCCTTGATAGAGAAAAATATTAACGTTCATACACAAAGAATGATTGGGTTCAGCCACTGTCTTCTAATTAATTATCAGTTTGAATACAGAAAAAGAGAAAATGGATGTTGGTAGTATTGGGGAGTGACGAGGGCTGGTTGTAGAAATGAGACAACGCAAAGTGTTTAGACATGTTTGCAAAATGTTATGGTTTTGCTAGTAGAAAATGTCAATTCTGGTATTGTCCAAACATTGACAAATTCCACTTCGAATCTTCCATCACAACTCACTGTTTTTCGCTGCTCGTTGGATGCTGCCTGAACTGCTGTGCTCTTCCAGCACCACTAATCCAGTATTTGATTTTCAGCATCTGCAGTCATTGTTTTTACCTCTTTCCTCCTTGCCATACCATGTATTTCCTTATCCTTTTTGTGAATAAAGAAAGTAGATCAAAAAGATAAAATCTGAACTGGAACTTACTAAGTGCCCTGAGTTGCTAATGGTTGATTAAAAGTCATCAGATACTCAAAATGAATGGGTTATAGGAGCTTACAGACTCTAAGAAGATTCAGGAGTGAACAGTGAGGGTAGAAGAACAAGTCCTCAATGAGCACATGAGAGGAGGATTCAGCAACCTTCAAAGTGTGGGGTCAGGCCAAACACAGAGAGGTTGATGGCCTAGTGGTATGATCATTGGACTATTAATCCAGAAACTCAGGTCGTGGCCTGGGCACCTAGGTTTGAATCCCACCAAGGCAGATGGTGGAATTCAAATTCAATAAAATATCTGGAATTAAGAATCTACTGATGACTATGAAACCATTGTTGATTATCAGAAAATCACATCTGGTTCACTAATGAGGCACGGTGGCACAGTGGTTAGCACTGCTGCCTCACAGCGCCAGAGACCCGGGTTCAATTCCCGCCTCAGGCGACTGACTGTGTGGAGTTTGCACGTTCTCCCTGTGTCTGCGTGGGTTTCCTCCGGGTGCTCCGGTTTCCTCCCACAGTCCAAAGATGTGCAGGTCAGGTGGATTGGCCATGCTAAATTGTCCGTAGTGTTAGGTAAGGGGTAGATGTAGGGGTATGGGTGGGTTGCGCTTCGGCGGGGCGGTGTGGACTTGTTGGGCCGAAGGGCCTGTTTCCACACTGTAAGTAATCTAATCTAATCTAATGTCCTTCAGGGATGGAAATCTGCCTTCCTCACCTGGACTGCCTACTCGTGACTCCAGACCAACAGCAATGTAACTGACTCTCATTGTCCTCAGAAATGGCCTAGCAAGCCACTCTCAACAAAGAAATGAAACCCGATAGATCATTGGCATTGAGCTAGGCACTGGAATAGACAACAGCAGAAACAGACCTTTTGAAACTCCAGGGGTGTTGCAGCTCTGACAACACTCAAAAAGCTTGACACCACCAGGACAAACAGCCTACTTTGATTGGTACCACATCCACTCCTTCCATTACTAATGCTCAGTAGCAATAGTATGTACTATCTACAAGATGCACTGCAGAAATTCACCAAAGACTCACCAAAGACATTCCAAACCCATGTCGACCACCAGAAGGACAAGGACAGAGGATACATGGGAACACCACCACATGCAAATTCCCCTCCAACCTGATACGGAAATATGTCATTGTTCCTTTACTGTCTTCCACAACACATGTTCATGAAGGTAGCTCACCACCACCTTCTCAATGGCAACTAGGGATGGTCAATAAATGTTGATCGCTAGTGACGACCATGCCCCACGAATGAATAAAACACAAATCCTGCAGGAGATGGTGAGAGGAGGTTGGAGGACAGAGGAAGAGCGATCAGTAACCAGCACCCACCACCCCTCTTACTTTCCAGAAAGTGGGCCACTGATCATTGCAGCAACTCCTGCCATCACTACTCAGAGACTTGGTACATTTTGGGTTTGAAGCTGCCAATTTTGTTCAGCTCAATTCGACTGGACACAATGGTGTATTTTTCATTTTTTTTAATCCCGTGTGTTATTTATGGGCTGACTTCTTGAAACAATTCCGTAGATTCCCCCAGTTAATAACTACTAATTTAGGTACATTAGACAAACCAGCTGAAAGAGGTTATTTTTTCTACCAGTCTATAGTGCTAAGTGACAATGTTAAATCTACTGGCTCAGCTTCTGTGCAGCTGAAAGTGTCCATGCTGATTACTTATTGAAGTCCCAATCTTTGCTGGATCTGATTTGAACCTACCATTCTGAGCAGCTGAGAAAGGTTCTCAAACTATACAACTTGGGGTCCATGATGTCATCATTATTCAGTCAGAAGCATACGTGGGGAAGCTTCTGTTGTTTCCCCTCCATGTTGGCTTAACGGGGAAAGGAGCCTGCTTACTAGTGTTTTTGAGAGACTTGTTTAATTTGGGATCTGAGCACTCTGATTGTGCACCTCCTTCTTACTACTTATCTAAGTGTCAGGCATTATCCCTTCCATCCCTGGTGTTGACCTCCTGTCATCCGATATCACAGTTCTATCAATTAGTCAGCTATTACTTGCCAGTTGTTTTCAATTGGGATATTGACTTAGATTTAAATCTCCTGCTGCCTCTGGCCATATAACTTGTTAAAGTCCAGTCTGTAAGATTATCCAGATGAGGAGCAGGAGCAAGATACTTAAAAAGGTCATGGCTGATGCTCAATTCTCTAGCCAGGGAGTCTTCTGGGATTGTCACTCCAATGTAGAAATGAGCCAGGAGCTGTACTTGAGGAGAATACAATTCACAAAGGAGTTAGTGACTGAATTATACCACCTCAGCAAAGGAGCCTCAGCAAAGGCAAAGATGATTCTCCCGATGGCTGTAAAAATCACCATCTCCCTCACCCCCGTCACACTCTTCCCTAGCCATTTACACCACGATCCTGTCAGGCAGGCAGCTGACTTCAGCAGTGTACTGTATTTCATTCATTAAGCTTGAAGACAGCAGGGAGCTGACTGAGGCACTGTCCAGAAGAGGAATCTTCATCCAATCTCCTTGCGGAAGGAAGGCAAAGGGGAAAAGACATGTCAATTCACCAGAATAACTGTGGTATTGCGGGCCTTTGAGCTCACGCATATCATTTGTCAACCAGTGCTGATGATTTCAGTTTTAATGATTTCAGTTGCCAGCAGCAGCAGCAGGAGCTTGGACCAGGGGCTGTTGGAGAAGGTGAGTCACTGATTTAAAATTTCAAAAGCTTACCTCGAGCATCGGCAGTGGCAGCACCTTGGAGAGCAGAGGTTTCTGGGAAAGGAGGGGCATTTTTCCCCTCAGCTACATAAGTGAGTGTTTTCTAAATCCGAAACCCTACTCTTGTAGGGCCTCCCACTCATCCACCTCCTCTAACCCTATAGACCAGGGACATAGCAGGTAAGCTTCTCTTCTTTTTACTTTCTGATAAAGGGACTAGCAGGGATGGCAGTGCAGGGAGAGGAATGTTCCTCTTGCATGATGTTTTACATGAGGGACACCATTAATGTCCTATCCAAGTACATGTGCAGGAAGTGCACCCAACTCTTGCTCCTCCTTGACCGCATTAGGGAACTGGAGTGGGAACTGGATGAACTTCGGATCATTCGGGGGACAGGGTGTGTGATAGATAAGAGTTACAGGGAAGAGTTGCTCCCAGGCACAAATAAAGCTGGGTAACTGTTAGAAGGGGGAAAAAACAGTCAGTGCAGGAATCTCCTGTGGTCGTTCCACTGAAAACCAAGTATACTGGTTTGGATACTGTTGGGGCGGTTGACTTACCAGGGACATACACTAGGGTGCAGGTCTCTGGTACAGAGTCTGCCCCTGTTGCACAGAAGGGAAGGGGGAAAGCTGAAGGGAAGGGCTGAAGTTCAACGTTTGTGAGAAGATTTGTAGCTTTGGTGCTCATTGTTGTGGTTCTGTTCGCCGAGCTGGGAATTTGTGTTGCAGACGTTTCGTCCCTGTCTAGGTGACATCCTCAGTGCTTGGGAGCCTCCTGTGAAGCGCTTCTGTGATCTTTCCTCTGGCATTTGTAGTGGTTTGTCTCTGTCGCTTCCGGTTGTCAGTTCCAGCTGTCCACTGCAGTGGCCGATATATTGGGTCCAGGTCGATGTGCTTGTTGATTGAATCGGTGGATGAGTGCCATGCCTCTAGGAATTCCCTGGCTGTTCTGTTTGGCTTGTCCTATAATAGTAGTGTTGTCCCAGTCGAATTCATGTTGCTTGTCATTTGAGTGTGTGGCTACTAAGGATAGCTGGTCGTGTCGTTTCGTGGCTAGTTGGTGTTCATGGATGTGGATCATTAGCTGTCTTCCTGTTTGTCCTATGTAGTGCTTTGTGCAGTCTTTGCATGGGATTTTGTACACTACATTGGTTTTGCTCATGCTGGGTATCGGGTCCTACGTCCTGGTGAGTTGTCTGAGAGTGGCTGTTGGTTTGTTAGTCATTGCGGACTCTATAGTGAGAGGGTCAGATAGAAGATTTGTTAGGAATGAAAGACGCTCATGGTTTGTGTGTTGCCTCCCAGGTGCCAGGGTCCGTGATGTCTCGAATCGTGTCTTTGGGGTCCTAAAGGGAGAGGGTGACCAGCCCCAAGTCGTGGTCCACATAGGTACCAAATGACATAGGTAGAAAGAGGGATAAGGATGTAAGGCAGGATTTTAGGGAGCTAGGGTGGAAGCTGAGTGCAAGAACAGAGTTATTATCTCTGGATTGTTACCCATGCCGTGTGATAGTGAGGTGAAGAACAGGGAGAGATATCAGCTGAACACATGGCTGAAGGGATGGTGCAAGAGGGAGGGTTTCAGGTTTATGAATAATTGGGGCTCATTCTGGGGAAGGTGGGACCACTACAAACAGGACGGTCTTCACTTGAACTAGAGGGGTACTAATATCCTGGGTGGGAAATTTGCTAGTGCTATTCAGATGGGTTTAAACTAGCTCAGCAGGGGCGTGGGAACCTGTGTTGTAGTTCCAGTGCACAGGAGGATGTGAGTAGGGAGGGCATGGACAGGATTTCACAGTCACAGGAGTGTGCTGGCAGACAGCAAACTGGTTTGAAGTGTGTCTACTTCAATGCCAGGAACATCCAGAATAATGTAGATGAGCTTGCAGCATGGATAGGTCCCTGGGACATCAATGTTGTGGCCATTACTGAGACATGGGTAGAGAAAGGTCAGAAATAGATGTTGCAGGTTCCAGGGTTTAGATCTTTCACTAAATCAGGGAAGGTGGTAAAGAAGGGGGAGGTGTGGTTTTGTTAGTCAAGGACGGTAAAACAGTGTTTGAACGAACACTTGACGAGGACTCGACTACTGAGCTGGTGTTGGCTGATGTTCGAAACGGAGAGGAGAGGTCACACTGCTGGAAGTTTTTTTATAGGCCTCTGCAAAGTTCCAGGGATGTAGATTAGATTCCCTACTGTGTGGAAACAGGTCCTTCAACCCAATAAGCCCACATCGACCATCCAAAGAGCTACTCACCCAGACCCATTCCCCTACCCTATACTTACCACCAACTACTGCACCTAACACTATGGGTAATTGCGCATGGCTCGTTCACCTGACTTGCACATCTTTGGATTGTGGGAGGAAACCAGAGCACCGGGAGGAAATCCACGCAGACATGGGGAGAATGTGCAAACTCCACACAGACAGTTGCCTGAGAGTGGGAACCAAACCCATGTCCTTGGTGCTGTGAGACTGCAGTGCTAACCACTGAGCGACCGTGCTGATCATACATGGAGGAGAGGATTGGAAAATTGATCCTGGGCAGGAGTGAAAGGAACAAGATGGTCATTATGGGGGAACTTTAACTTGCTCAACATTGACTGAAAATGCTAAAACTCTAGTACGTTAGATGGATCACTTTTTGTCCAATGTGTGCAGGAGGGCTTCCTGACACAGAAGAGCAAAGGGCTGACAAAAGGGAGGCCACACTGGATCTGGTAATGAACCAGGCCAGGTGTTTGATTTAGTGGTAGGTGAGCACTTTGGAGAGAGTGACCATAATTTGGTTACGTTTAGTTTTGTGATGGAAAGGAATGGGTACATGCCACAGGGCAAGAGTTATAGATGGGGAAAGGGAAATTATAATGCAATTAGGCAAGACTTAGGAGGCATAGAATGGGGCAGAAAAATGCAGGGGATGGGGACAATTGAAATGTGGAACTGGTTTAAGGAAGTGATGTAGTGTGTCTTTAATAGGTATGTCCCTGTCAGGCAAGGAGGAAGTGATCAGGTAAGGGAACCATGGTTTACTAAAGAAATTGTATTTCTTGTTAAGTAGAAGAGGGAGCTTATGTGATATTGAAACGAGACGGTTCAGACGAGGTGATGGAGAGTTACAGAGTAGCTAGAAAAGATTTAAAGAGAGAGTTAAGAAGAGCAAGAAGAGGACATGAGCAGTCTTTAGTGGGTATAATTAAGGAGAACCCTAAAGCTTTCTATAGATATGTGAGGAATAAAAGGATGAGAAGGGTAGGAATAGGGTCAGTCAAAGACAGAAGTGGGAAGTTGTGTGTGGACCCTGTGGAGATCAGAGAATTGCTAAATGAATATTTCTCATCTGTCTTTACTCAGGAAAAGGAGAATATTGTAGACGAGAAGAATGAGATACGGGATATTAGACTAGAAAGGATTGAGGTTAGTAAGGAAAAGGTGTTATCAATTCGAAGGTGTGAAAGGAAATAAATTCCCTGGGCCAGGTAGGGTTTTTCTGAGAATTCTCTGGGAAGCTAGGAAAGAGATGGCCGCGCCTTTGGCCTTGATCTTTGAGTTGTCGTTGTCTACAGGTTTAGTACCAAAGGACTGGAGGATTGCAAATGTTGTGCCCTTGTTCAAGAAGGCCAGTAGAGATAACCCTGGTAATTATAGACTAGTGAGCCTGACGTCTGTTGTAGAAAAAGTTTTGGAAAGGATTTATAATCATCGAGCAAGCAACAATTTGATTTGAGATAGTCAACATTGGTTTGTCAAGGGAAAGTCATGTCTCTCAAACCTCATTGAGTTTTTTGAGAAGATGACTAAATATGTGGATCAGGGTAGGGCAGTTGACGTGATCTACATGGACTTCAGCAAAGCCTTTGATAAGGGTCCACATGGTAGGCTGCTGGAGAAAATGCAGAGGCATGAGATTGAAGGTGATTTAGCAGTTTGGATTAGAAATTGGCTCTTTGTAAGAAGACAGTGAGTGGTGGTTGATGGAAAATATTCAGCCTGGAGTCCGGTTACTAGTGGTGTGCCACAAGGATCTGTTTTGGAACTTTTGCTGTTTGTCATTTTTATAAATGACTTGGATGCAGGCATAAGTGGATGGGTTAGTAAGTTTGCAGATGATACTATAATTGGTGGAATGGTGGACAGTGTGAAAGAATGTTGCAGGGAGACTTGGATAAACTGCAGAACTGGGCTGAAAGGTGGCAAGTGGAGTTCAATGCAGATAAATATGAAGTGATTCACTTTGGGAAGAATAACAGGATGACAGACTGCTAGGTTAATGGAAAGATTCTTGGTAGTGTGGATGTACAGAGGGATCTTGGTGTCCATGTACATAGATCCCTGAAAGGTTCCACACAGGTTGATAGAGCTGTTAAGAAAGTATACAGTGTGTTAGGTTTTATTGGTAGAAGGATTGAGTTCCAGAGCCGTGATGTCATGCTGCAACTGTACAAAACACTAATGTGGCGGCACTTGGAATATTATGTGCAGTTCTGGTCACCTCATTACAGAAAGGATGTGGAAGCATTGGATAAGGTGCAGAGGAGATTTATCAGGATGTTGCCTGGTCTGACGCGAAGGTCTCATGAGGAAAGGATGAAGGACTTGGGCCTGTTCTCATTAGAGAGGAGAAGGCTAAGAGGCGATTTAATAGAGACATAGAAGATGATCGGAGGATTAGATAGAGTGGACAAAGAGAGACTTTTTCCTAAGATTATGACAACTGCTTGTAAGAGGGGGCATAGCTGCAAATTGAGGGGTGATAGATTTAAGACAGATGTTAGAGGCAGATTCTTTACTCAAGAGAGTGGTAAGGGCATGGAATGCCCTGCCTACCAATGTAGTTAACGCAGCCACATTAGGGGAATTTAAACAGTCCTTGGATAAGCACATGGATGATGATGGGATAGCGTAGGGGGGATGGGCTTTGATTAGATCACAGGGCGGCACAACATCGAGGGCTGAGGGCCTGTTCTGCGTTATATTGTTTGATGTTCTATAACTGCACTGTCTCAAAGTACAATTGTGAGATGACTCCACTGAGTTCACCTCCATGAATACTTGCTACCTTGACAACACACTCGATCTTCTAATTTTGGACTATCTGTAATTCCATCTGAATTCAGACTTCCAAGGCACACCGGAGGCTACCAGCATGCCATCCAGCATTACCCCCTCTTGCACATGCTTCTGATCTCAATGAGGGTTATCAGAATAGAGTCAGAGGGCTTTTATGAAAAGCCTTGGGGTTGTCTGCAACAGAATGGAACGGTTTGTGTCCTGAAACAAAGATCTTGCTGCTCAGATTGCTGTGGGGTTTGATTGATTCCATATCTAAGGGAGTCTCCATTTTTGTTTTGATGTTCTATGTCCTCCATAACATTGCAGCCGAAAGGGCACAGTCACTACCTGCTTCCTCCACCTCAGGAGGAAGAAGAGGTAGGAGGAAGATGCAGGAAGAGGACTACGTCCACCATGTCCAGCTGAGTAGAGTGAGAGAGATTGTCTTGTGAACTTTCCCACCCCTATCGCGGAGGTAACATTCTCCAACAGAATATCTATGTTAGAAAGCCCATGACAAAATCTCCTCAGCCAACACCCTTCAATGAAGGCTGATGACAAACAACACACTAACAGTACAAAACATGAACCCTTCATCTTGCTCATTTTGCCAATCCTGCAGGTGCCCTTTATTTGGTGTTGTGCTCCTGTCCAATGTTAACCCATTGACATGATTGTTAGAAGCTTGCTAGCGAAATGGTAAATAGCCTTGCTGCAAACCTTTCAGCAGTTCTGGACCATGAAGGCTCAGCTTCAGACTGAATTGTCTCAACGTGAACTGCAGCAGTCCATGCTGCCTGTTGAAAGACGGAAGCAATTGTGCTGACACAGTGTCACCCTGACAGGACAAGAGGTTTCTGCTCTATGGAGCCACTGCCATTCCCATTGGATGATAAGTTGAAAATCACTTTCGTGCTATGCTGCTTCTGCAACTCATGTACGTACATTTCTGGTCTCCACCTCCTCACTGTAGAAGAGCTCAGGAACATTCAAAACCAATCAGCCACATCACAAGGCAACTTCTACACCACTGCACAGAAAGACATTCTAATATACAGAGTCTATAAGTATCATCAGCCTTGCAGAGTAATGTTGTGTCTTTGTTCAAAACAACAGTGTGGGACCTAGTTGTTTCTTGTTTAATGAATTGAAATCAGTGATCTGCAGTACCCTGGATCAAAATGGAGCAGGTAACAATTAAACCATGAAACCTGGTGCACGAAGGTTCTGGAACTCCATGTGAGGGTTGTTCACTTAGGAATTCTACAGTATGCTAGTTTTAATACATTCTTATTGCAAGCTCACTTCAAAAGAAAAGGAATTCTAAGACAAAAATATGAATGAAATTCATTTTGCAGTTCCTTGATCTAAGGCCAGGTTTGGTTATTATATAATTAAAGGTTTTCTGTATCATTAATTCTAAGATGAGTCTGATCATTAAAAGGTGCAATTGGGGTGACTTCTAAGTGCAGTACTACATTTATGTCTCTAATGATACATCTGGATGAATACTTTAATGTCCTTAAATCAATTAATGAACAGGTTTGTGAAGAAAACAAGTGGTACAGACACCCACTATGCTTCAGACGGGTTTCTGGGCACATTACAAAACTACAGGGACACATACAGACAACAATTTAAGGTTGCTGCAACATGAAGGAGTTACACCATCACTGGGGTGTATTAAGGCTCTGATTCACTCTGGCTTTTCATTAACTGCCAACTCTCCAGCTACATATTGAAGTTCGACTCTTGGTTCTGCTAAGCTTCTACATCCCATATGGTCCCATTCCCCAGCGGAAATAAAAGCTAGAGGGATAATCGTCAGGAGTTTCCATTGTTGTAGCTCCTTATTAAACTAAAGCTAAACTTAAACTGGTAAGCTTTATAACAGTATAGTTTAAACAAAATCTTCTGCTCCACTTCGAGTATACTGACTATTAAGCATAAAAGTCATGATTGAAGCAGAGGAGCAGCAATTCAATTGACTCTGATCTTTTGGTGCAGAAGATACTTGGTTCTGATAAAGGGTCACTGGACTTGGAACATTAACTCTGCTTTCTCTCCACAGACACTGCCAGACCTGCTGAGTTTCTTCAGCAATTTCTGGTTTTGTTACATAGTTCTTAGTGCCAATGTCACAAAGGCAAAGTGTGCAATGTACATGAAAAAACTGACTATGGCATGATCATACTGGAGACGATTCAAGTTTGAGAGGGAAAAGGCAAATGGAAGGGATTGGATAGTAGGGGAGAGTGTAGTGAGGAGATATATGTATGGTTCTCTGCAGCTGTGACTGAGAATGACCAAAGTGGAAAATAGAGGAACAATATTAGGCTAATGCCATTGTAGTGGAATGCACAAAATGTTCACAACACAATCGTTGAATTAATTGCATTATAGAAATAAATTGTTTTGATCTAATAATTAATGCAGATGTAATTCTGAAATGACCAAAATTGAAAATTATATATTCTGTGACTTGACCTTTGTTAAAGATAGTCAAAATGGAAAAGAAAGGGGAGTTGCCTGAAAATAATGAGACCTTAAAGACTGCAGTATTTCAGAAAATCAAAGTATCTGTTCAGTTTGGGTGAAGCTAAGAAATGATACAGGGCAGAATACAATGGTGGGAGTAGTTTACAGACCCTGAACAGTAATTATACTGTCAGGCAGAATATAATTCAGTAAATCAGAGGTGTATCTAGCAAGGTAATATAGTAATCGTGGGATATTTTACCTTCTATAGACTAGGCAAAAGAAGTTTTTAGTAATACTGTTGAGGCTAAGTTTATCGAATACATTCAAGATGAGTTTTCTAAACTAACATGTCAAACAATCAATTAGAAAACAAACTGTTTCAGATCTATCAATATGCAATAAGACCTGTTTAATTAATAAATCTATTGTAAAAGGGCATCTGAGAAAGAGTGACCATATTAGAGTAGAATTGTATTTTGATTTTGAGTCCAAAATTGAGTTATAACACTGTATGAAGCACCCCAAGTAGGTAAGAGGGACAATTTGAGGTTGGGAAACCAGATAGAAATATATGAAAGTAGGTAGTCAATGACCAAGAAGAAAGTAATTAATTGAAAATTTGAAACAATTACACATTTCCATAAGGAATAAAAATGGCACAAGAGAAGTGGTCCAGCCATTCCTAAGAAGAAGAATTAAACATACTTTTTAGATTATAGAAAGAGGTTTTAATATTGCTATTAAAGTAAGAAGGGAGAGAATAAACAAGGAGTCTTAACACGGTTAGTATGAACATGTTCTGATTTATTCTTAGGATGGTCATAACAAGTGTTACGATCAGATGTGGGGAAGTCAAGTGACTCCCTTCTTTGCTCACTCCTTGTACAACTACACCAGATTTCTTGAAATGGGAAATTCAGTGACAGCTTAACTGTTTATGTGCTGTAATCATAAAAGAAACAGACAGGCTGCTTCAAAGTTCTTGAAAAGAAAAGAGATTTATTGTACTTGAGCCAATCTAAGCAAAGCAAAAATTGTTCCGAAATTCCCTCTCTGTCTCTTTCTCTCTTTCATACAATCAGACGCAAACACCAAAACTCGCTTGTAGATATAGATTACAGAATGAGGAAGATAGATGAAACAGTAGAATGTTGAAAATTGAAAATTGATGTCTTGGCTTTCAGCCTGAATGTTGTGGTTGCCAGCTTAACTAGCACCACATTGACACTCACTCCCTCTACAACATAGTCGCAGCAGAGTGTAGCATCTACAAGACAGACTGCAGAAATTCACCATGGCTCGTTAGACAGCGCCTTTCCAAACCTAAGGCTACTACCATCTAAAAAAGGAAAGGACAGCAGATATATCACAAAAAAATCACTTGCAATTTCCCTTAGTCATTCTAACTTAAAACTGTACTAGTATTTCTTCACTGTGGCTTGGTCAAATCACTTGGTCCTGTTGCTTTTGACATTAAGGTGGTTTAAAGATGTAAATTTATCTGTTTCTCTGGGGACAGTAATCATTAGGTTGATAAAACAAAGAACTGTAGATGCTAGAGATCTGAAACAAAAAGAGAAATTGCTGGAGAAACCCAGTAGATCAACACTGCAATCGGAAGAAAACAGAGTTAACATTTTGAGTCTGGTGATGAATTAAACCATAGGTCAGTTCACCTTTGTCACTGACTCACTAACATGATGGTGTCATTATTCACTCCATTGAAAAGCAATGTCACATTCATTATGAGGGAAGAGTGTGCATAAGGCAGAATGCATGAGAGAGTGCTTGATTAGATTACCTGCAGTGTGGAAACAGGTCCTTTGGCCAAACAAGTCCACACCAATCCTCTGATGAGTAACCCACCCAGACCCATTACCCTCTGACTAATGCACCTAACACTATGGGCAATTTAGCATGGCCAATTCACCTGATCTGCACATCTTTGGACCATGGGAGGAAACCAGAGCACCCAGAGGAAACCCACGCAGACACTGGGAGAATGTGCAAACTCCACACAGACAGTCACCCGATGTTGGAATCGAACCTGGGACCCTGGTGCTGTGAGGTAGCAGTGCTAACTGCTGAGCCACTGTGCCGCCCTGCTTATGGGAGAGTTTTCAAAATTATGACTGGGCTGGATACAGTATATAGGGAGAAGTGTTTCCGCTTGTAAAAGGAACAAAACAAGACAGTTTAGATTCAAAGCAATATGCAAAAAATGCAAAAGTGAAATTAGGATTATGTTTTTCACTTAGTAAGTAGTTAGGAGTTGGAATGCATTGCCTGGAATAATGGTGGCGATTGATTCAACTGAGGCATTGAAGAGGGCATTGGATGATATTTTTGGATAGAAGTAGTATGGAAGGGGATGGGGTAAAAAGCAGAAGATTGGCGACTAGTGATTATGGTCACTCAAAAAGCCAAAATTACAGTCTAGATTAGAGTGGTGCTGGAAAAACACAGCAGGTCAGGCAGCATCCGAGAAGCAGAAAAATCAATGATTAAGGCAAAAGCCCTTCATCAGGATAAAGGGCTTTTGCCCAAAACATTGATTTTCCTGGTCCTCGGATACTGCCTGACCTGCTGTGCTTTTCCAGCACCACTCTAATCTAGACTCTGGTTTACAGCATCTGCAGTCCTTGTTTTTACCTACTTAAAGAGCCAATGCAGACACAATGGGCTAAATGGCCCCCTTCTGCATTGTAATGCTTCTATGGTTTTGTGATTGTCAAGATCTTGACTAATCTGATTATGGCCTTATCACCACCCAGGAAGACCTGGTAGCTTTTTTCACTAGCAAGTATACTGGAAGGATTTACAGGCTGACAATCAATCATTTTTTTATCAATATTACAAATGCAATTTCCCCAGCCAACAAGTCCTGACATGGGATTCAAAGCTAGAGCTTCTGTCCCAGAGATATGGACATTACCACTGCACCGCAAGATCTCTGATCACATATACATAAACATACATAATCCATAATCCCAGTTGCTGCAAATTCAATGGAACACACAATTCATATATAATTAACAAAAAAGGTAGCACAGCAAAGAGTAGATGAGGTAAAAGATCACATGATCTTGCTGAAGGGTGGAGCAGGGTTATGGAGTCAAATGGGCTGCTACTATTTCATATGTTCTTATGAAAATGATACTCCTGGCCAACATATATTCCTCAAGCAAGAGCACCAAAGCAAATTAACTTGTGTCTTTCATCTCATTGCTATTTGTGGGAAAGCTGTTGCAAAATAGTTGCAGAGTTAGCTGACAATATGAGAGTGACTTCACTGCAAAAGTAATCCAATGACTTTGAAGTACTCTGGGACATCCTGAAGGCATGAAAGGCACAATATAATAATTAATGTTGCTTTCACTAGCACTGTAATTTGACGTGCTCTTTTATCTACATTCTGATGTCTTGTATATCTTTGTGTCCAATTTCTAGTGCCTTCTTGAAAGACTAAAAATACCAAATTCCTCCAATTATTCTCATAACTCAATCCTTGGGCAACAATAATCAGTTATCTGGACGTTCTCTAGAATCGCAGAGTCCCCATAGCATCATACAGCACAGAAACAGACCCTTTGGTCCAACTTGTCCATGTCGACCAGATATCCTAAATAAGTCTAGTCCCATTTGCCAGCATTTGGCCCATTTCCCTCTAAATCCTTCTTATTCATATACCCATTCAGATGCTATTTAAATGTTGTAATTGTACTAGCCTGCACCACTTCCTCTGGCAGCTCACTGCATTCACGCAGCACCATCTGCGTGAAAAAGTTGCCCCTTTGGTCCTTTTTAAATCTTTCCCCTCACACTTTAAACCTATGCCCTCTAGATTTAGACACCCCCATGCCAGGGAAAACACCTTGTCTATTTACCCTATTCATGGTTTTATAAGCCTCTATAAGGTCACCCGTCAGCCTCCGACTCTCCATAGAAAATAGCTGCAGTCCATTCAGCATCTCCCGATAACTCAAACCCTCCAAGCCTTGCAACATCTTTGTAAATCATTTTTGAACCCTTTCAAGTTTCACAACATCCTGCCTATAGCAGGAAGACCAGAACTGCATACAGTAATCCTCTCTCATCTCTTTCAAATATTGTCAATAAACCTCACTCTGTTCTATTTAGCAGTGGAACAAGAATGTTTCATTACTACGAACTATTAAACCTGCATGTAAGGAAAAGAGCCATTTTTATTACAGCACAGAAAGTTTCAATGGAGCATCTGGTGAGTCTGTGGATTGAATAAGGGGATTGCTGACTGTTCAAAGTGAGATGTCAATAGGTGAGAAATACAAAAGAAATTGGTCTGGGGATATTTTTAAACTTAGATACTTTAACTAGGAGGCCCAAATTTGGGCTTCAGGCTTCATTGATGCACCATACATGGACTTCTGGCACCTCTTATACTTCCTTTGGATCTTGTGAATTGCAGATGCCAATGCAGAACTATTTGCCAACAACATCCTGAAGCTATGAGCAGGGATTTGAATTGGGCATTGGTATCGGGGGGGAGATAGATTGTTGCTGGTTTGATGCTGACGAATGTGAAGTGAGGGGAGAGTTTGTCATGTCTCCATTGGATCAGTTTGTTTTTATATTAAAAGTAAAATTTAATTATCTTTCATCAACAGCTGCAGGGAATGCTGAAGAATTCCTAACTAGATCGACATCTGTTGTGTTCATCCAAAGCAGATGTTTGTCGACGGGCATTGCTGTTTCTCATTAACTCATGAGGGGCCTATTGCTTGTTTCAGTTGTCTGGGCAGGTCCTTTACAAAGCTGCCTACATCACCATAGTGTCTACTTGTGACAAGTTTTCGCCATAGGTAGAACATTGTACCCCAAATTTGGTCTTATTTGTCTCTGCTTTACACCTGGTCAATGGCTGTAATAAAGAAGAATTTATAACATATATTAATAACTATGTGACTTGATATGTGCCTTCAATTTGATGATACCATGTTTGCAATCTCTGTCTTCTGCTGATTTATATTACACATGTTGATGAAGATATGTAGCATTATCAAAGATGACTTCTTCCGTGTCCTGTCCAGGTAAGATATTTTCTTTTCAACTTGTTCAGAGATGTTGTTATACTTCTCTGGAGTAGGTGGTACTTGAGCCTGTGCCTCCTGGCTCAGGGTTATGAACACTACCACGACTGATGAAGGGCTTTTGCCCGAAACATCAATTCCCCTCCTCCTTGGATGCTGCCTGACCTGCTGTGCTCTCGACACTACCATTGTCAGCTATTGCAGCTCGAGCCTTGGGTTTTGGAGCTCAAACAGGTTAGGAATCTTGTAGTGCTGTGGTATTGTCCCTACCTTTGAGCTAGGAGTTTGGTGTTAAGTCCCAGCTATTTCAGCATTAACATGTCTGAACAGATTGATCAGAAAACAGCTCAAATAGCTGTTGTGGTGCTTCTGTTTTCTGGATGACATGTTTATAGATGTGACCACCATACAACTGAAATCTGAAAGCAGGAAGCGAGCGCATGGATGCCCCACATGGTTCAAGGGAAATAAACAATTGGTGTAGGAGAGTGCATCTTGTCCTCGCCCATATATTCAGTGGGGAAAGTTGAAGAAACTGATGGTTTATCTAGAGCTTACAGCCAGACCTGTGTCGATGGTACCAAAGCTGGCCAGGTTGGAAAGGAGACATGGAGAAGTCTTGTAGAGCAATAGTGATATAAGATTCCATAGTTAGAGAAGCAAGCAGATATTTCAGACAGGTTGTAGACTTGAATCCAAAGTGGTTTGTTGCCTCCCTGGTGCCAACATTAAGTCTGTTCATTGTGTATCAGTGTGGTCCACTTTGCTACAAATGACAGAAAGAGGGATATGGTGCCACAGTCAGAATTTAGGACTTGAGGCCATTGTCAGAACATAGTCAATGGAAACTGATTCACAAATACTAATCTCCAGATTACTCCTGGTACCACTCAAAAGTGAGTAGAAATAGGAGGGTAGAGTAAATACATGTATGGCTAGGGAGATGATGATGAGGAGAAAAGACTACAGATTCTTGTTATATTGGGATTTGTTCTGAGGAAGATGGGTCCTTGTAAAGTCCAATGGATTGCACCTAAAAGGGCCATGATCCAACATTCTTGCAGACCAGTTTACTAATGCTGCTTGTTCATTTCTTGGTGTCATCTTTTTTCTCAGAAATTGACTGACATGGATCACAAGCTGTCTGTGCTGCCCCATATTGTTCCATACAGGTCAACTGCGTCCAATGCATGATATCCATCTCCAGTTTTCTCCTTTCCTTTCCTCTCCTATGCTTTCTGTAGATCTTTCCTCCGGTATCTGTCTCTGTCTACCACTGGCTCTAATGATTGAAAGCTTTCTTGCTTTGATGTCATGCACTAATTATCATTTGTCCAGCACTTCTTCACTAGTCTTTATGTCTGTCTGGGATGTACAGACATCTTTCTGTATGCCCACATCTTACAGAATCATGGCATTTTGCAGTACAGAAGGATGCCATTTGGCCCATTGTGGAGTAATGGGAGCACTTCCATGTTTTTATACTTTATGCCTCTATTCAGTAACCCAAGGATCCTACAAGCTTCTTAACAACTATTTTAATTTAACTGATCCCCTTCAGAGAATTGTGCACATGAACCCTAAGGTCCCTCTGCTCCTGTATTCCCCTCAAAGTTGTACCATTGAGCCTGTATTGACTCCATGTTTCTTCTCCCAAAATGCATTACCTCATATTTCTCAACTAGTTGAGAACAATGCAGAGAAATAGATGTGCAAGGAAATTGCAGTGAAGCAATTAAATATCCAATTATGGGGAAGTGTTAACTCATACAGAATTGTAGTGTATTTATAATGGAGATTTTAATTATCTGAATTGAAACTGCATTCAGGAAAGAAAATCTACAGCAGTATGTTTCCAGTCCAATGAGAAGGGAGGCTGGTCTTGGGAATGAGATGGGCCAAATGGATCAAATGTTAGTGGGGGAGCATTCAGGGGAGAGTGATCATTGTATCACAAGGTTCTGTTTCGCTGTAGAAAAGAACAAAAAGGAATCTGGAGAAAGAATAACTAACTTGGAGAAAGCCATCATCAGTGTGGTAAGAATGGATCAGTCACATATGATTGGAATCAAAAATTAGTGGCCAAAACTCTAATTGAAAGAAGAAATAGTTAAAGTATGGTCAAGACCTTTTCTTACAAAGGGAGAAGATGTGAGAAACAAATGCAGAGCTTCCTGCATGACAGAAGAGTCAGAGATTAGCTTGAAGCAGAAAAATGATGTATAAAACAGATGCTAGATGGATATTAAAATTCAATTGAGACCTGATAGAGAAGGTCCAGAGGAGAATTTGGAAAAGCAAATACGAAGAGACTGGTAGCTAACATAAAGGGGAACCTGAAAGTCTTCAACAGGCACATTCAAAGTAAAAAGATGAGTAGAGGAAAAGTGAGAATAGAATAGCGACCTGGAAGAAAATTTATGCAAGAGGCGGGCCACAGCTGAGAAACTGAATGAAAACTTTTCATCTGTCTTGATCAAGGAAGAAGATGCCTCAGGTCATGGTGAATAATGAGACCATTTTTTACACTTGAAGCGTTCAAATTGATAAAGAGGTTGTATTGGATAGGCTGTCTATATTTAAAGTCCTGGATGCAGCAAGACTCAATACTTTCTATCAAAGGGTACTGAGGAAGTGAAACTGAAAACTGCAGAGGCACTGGCCATTATTTTCCAGTCTTCCTTAGACTTATTGGTAGTGACAGAGGACTGAGAAAAGTTTGTAAAGATAAATCCAGTAAATGTAATCTCCATGATGTGAAACCTATCATTTAGGTATTATAATTAGGCACAATATTAATCACCACTTGTGCAAAACAGGTTAAATAAGGAAAGATTTTCTAGGAGAAAGTGAGGACTGCAGATGCTGGAGATCAGAGCTGAAAATGTGTTGCTGGAAAAGCGCAGCAGGTCAGGCAGCATTCAAGGAGCAGGAGAATCGATGTTTCGGGCATGAGCCCTTCTTCAGGATTCCTGAAGAAGGGCTCATGCCCGAAACGTCGATTCTCCTGCTCCTTGGATGCTGCCTGACCTGCTGCGCTTTTCCAGCAACCCATTTTCAGCTCTAAATAAGGAAAGACACAATGTACTTGATAAGGGAAAATCAAGTTTAACTTACTTGCTTGAGTTTTTGAAAGAGGCAAGGGTTGAGAGGTGTAATGCTGTTGACGTGTTGTAAATTGACTTCCAAAAGACATCTGATAAAGAGCCACACACACAGACTTGTCAACAAATTTAGAGCTCATGGAATAAAAGAAGCAGCAACATGGATACAAAATTGGCTGAGGGCCTGCAAACTATGGTTGTTTTTTGGAATAGTAGAAGATTTATGATATTGAGATAGATAGGTTTTTGTATTCCAAGGGGATCAAGGGCTATGGTAAGAAAGCGGGAGAATGGAGTTGAGAAACTTATCACCACGATTGAATGGTGGAACAGATTTGATGGGCTGAATGGCCTAATTTCTGCTCCTATGTCTTATGGTCTATGGTCCGTGGTCTTAGTTTCCACGCTGATTTCCATTAGTAACAGGGCACAATTTCACCATTTGCAGGTAGTGCAAAAAGTGGATGTATTGTGAACCACTTACAGGATAGTATGGAAAAGACATACACAGTTTGGTGAAATGGACAGATAAGTGGCACACAACATTTAATGCAATCAGTGTGATATAAAATAAAAGCTACAGTTCTAAAGGGACCTGGGTTTCAATGTGCATAAATCATTGGACATGACAAAGTAGGTTGAGTGAGAGATTAGTAAAACATAAGGAATTTAAAGTTACCAGTTGATGAACTGGCTCCAATATTGATCAATCCCTTTTAAGAGTCAATCAACACCTGCTGTTGACCGCTTGTGGTGCAAACTAATACCAGTGACATATTTTTTAGAATGGATAGAAATCAGCCAATGGGCTCCTGTGGTGTGGTAATAGTGTCTCTACTTCTGAAACTACAGGCCCTGGTTCAAGTCCCACCTGGTTCTAAAGAATGTAATAACATATCTGCATGCATTAATTAGAAAATATCTAAAAATTAGCTAGAAATCTACAGATCAGTAACATCTGCAAAGTGCTTGAGCATTTTACTCTTTGAAGCTCAAAATATCCTAGTCCTGAGGTAGTATGGATTTTGAGCAAAATGATCTACCGAAAACATAACTTTACCAGACTGTCAATGATGAGTTTCAGATCTCAAAAGAGAAAATCACACATAATGCCAGATTTCTCAAAATTGTTTGACAGAGTTGTTCATGAAAAGTTCTTGTCTAAATGTCATTAATATGGAATCAGGTGGATATTATTACAATAAATCCAGAACCTCTTTATCATCAGAAGACACAGAACAGCATATTTTGGGGAATTACTCTCTCCAAGAGATGTCCTCTCCACAAGATCATATCAATTCAGTGCAAGATTAGATTCCCTACAGTGTGGAAACAGGCCCTTCAGCCCAACAAGTCCACACTGACCCTTCGAAGAGCAACCCACCCAGACCCATTCCCCTACATTTGCCCCTGCACCTAACAGTACAGGCAATTTAGCATGGCCAATTCACCTAACCTGCACATCTTTGGACTGTGGGAGGAAACTGGAGTGCTGGGAAGAAGCCCACGCAGACATGGAGAGAATGTGCAAACTCCACACAGACAGTTGCCCGAGGCAGGATGATCTTCCGGAATTGAAAACAAATAGAAAAGGCCTATGGGAGATAGCATTCTCCCATTGTGATACTCCAATGTAGTTTCTACAGAAAGAGGATCAACTCTCTCGGCAAATCTGAGTATCATCCGCACTTCAGAAGGTTTCGGTCGTTATATGAATCCCTGCTGAGATTGGCCACCTTCTGGACCAGACCTTTTTCCAAACAGAACAGTTGGGCACTCGCTGTTATTCTCAGCACGTTCGTTTCTACCCCCAACTCGGGCTTCAGATTAGAAACCCCCAAAACATCAATGGAACCCAATTTGCATTTTCACAACCAACCCTCCAGCTTGCATTGGGTGTCTTTGCAGCTCATAATTGAGAATTACAATCAGCTGGTCAGAGTTGGTTCAAAGCAGATAAAGTGCTTGTTCCATCTTAGCAGCTGTAACTCTGCTCCCCTCCCCTGCACCCTTTCCTTCCCTGGTCTAGTTTCTGCCAGTTGGAGAGATTAATATCAAAAGTATTGATATCAATCCTGTTAATTCAATTCAGGGACTTTCTTATCTTTTAGTCCTGTGTTCTGCAGATGGATCTACACTTGAAAGGCTGATTCATCCCTTATCAGATGTTGAGGGACATGTCATCTACTGGCTTTTGATTTAGGAATGCAAGTGATAGTCGGAAAGACAGTGGCTGGGACTTGTACTTCATTTTCCGGTTGTGTGTTAAATTGGTTCAAATTTAGCTGCTTCCCTGTGCACAGGACAATGACTATCTGATATTCTACAAACATCATTACAGGGGAACCTCAATTATCTGAATGAGATGCGCGGGTACTATTTCATTCAGATAATTGATTATTTGGTTAATTGATTCAATGCCTCTCCTCTGGGGCTTGGAATTTTCTGAAGTTTCCTTTCTCCTCGCTCTGCCTGCCTTGCTCCCTCTCTCTGTCTCAGGGTTTCTTTCTGAGCAGACGCACACTTGTGTGGAAGGGACCTGCAGCATTACTGAAGCCTTCCCCCGCACCTCCCCCCCACCCCTGGCCCATCCTCCGCTCCCTGTTCAGGTGACTAGGCAGCAGCAGACCGCGCGCAAGCCTCTGCCTTCTGTTCACTCCCTAACCCCATTCAATACCGCCCCCCTGTCTGCCCCAAACCCTGCCCCTGTCTGCCTCTACCCCCACTCCCTGTGCACCCCACTCCCTTCCCCTGTGTACCCCTGTACCCCTTGTGCTCCTACCCCTGCCCCCATGCGCCCCTACCTCTGCCCCACAGTGCACACCCCTAACACCATCCAACCCTGCTCCTGTGCACCCCCACCTCCTGCTCCCATGCATCCCCACCCCCGTACGCACCCCTAATGCTGTCCAACCCCTCCCCTTGTGTGCCCCCATCTCTGTGCCCCCACCCCCCCTACTGTGCGCCCCCACTTCTGACCCCCGTGCACACCCCTAACCCTGTCCATCCCTGCCCCGTCCTTCTCAAACCCCACACCCCGCCCCCAGTCCACCCCTACCTCCGCACTCTCTGTCCACCCCAACCCCGTCCAACCTGCCCACAGTCTGCCCCCGCCCACAGTCCGCCCCATTCCGTCCATGCCAATGCCCCACCCTGCCTCTTGCACCCCCGACCCCATCCTCCACCCCCTCTTGGGCAGTCAGACTGGACACCAACAGTAAGTCTGCTGCTGCCATTGGTGGGGTGAGTCTCCAAATAACACACGCGTACACACACACACACACACACACACACACACACACACACACACAAAACCTTGGAGGGATTATCTAGGGTACACTCTGTGTAGAACTTCAGGGAAAGTGTGGGGGGAGAGAGAGAGGGGCAGTCAGTCATTTGGAGACGGTGTTTGGGCTCCCATCGATGTCCAGAACTGTTCTTGGCAGCATTTCGGTCAGCCAAGTTCGTTTTTAATCACTGTAAACAAAAGGCATGATCAGTGTTGGAAACATCTCTTTGATGTAATGTTTCTATCGGGACCTCGAGATCTCCTTCGGATAATCTGATATTCGGATAATTGATATTCAGACAATGGAGCTTCCTCCTTTAGTCTGCACATTGAGACTTTGCCACGAGTTGTGAGATCCTGGTTTGAATTTTGAAGTTGGATTCCTTGAGCATATTGTACTAAAAAAGACAGATTCATTTTTTAGACAAATAAGATACTAACATGTTGGAATAAAAGAAAAGATCTGGCTTTTTAGAACATGCTTCACAAACTCACACCATCCCAAAATGTTGCAGCTAATTAAGTACTTTGAAGTGAAATGAAAGTAATGTAAAGATCAGGAATACAACAGAAAGCATTGGAGAAATTGTGCAGATCTGGAAGCATCTGTAGAAAGAGAGAATTTGTTCTGAAGAGTCATAACGGACTTGAAACATCAATTCTGTTTCTCTCTCGATAGATGCTCCCACACCTGCTGAGTTTCTCCAGCACTTTCTGTACATTCTTTTGAAGTGTAGTCAAAGCTCCAATGTTGGAAACGCAGCAGCCAAATATCTCATGCCAAGGAATTACCAACAGGAATGAAATAAATGAAATGCCACTTAACATCAATTAATCCCATGGGTTTGGGGGTGCGGGGGTGGGGTGTGGGGGGGGGGGGTGGTTGTTTGAGTCCTCCTCTCCTAATTCTCAGTCTGAGACACACAGGCTGTGAGTTTCTCACAAGGTTATAAGGGAAAGTCATGGTTCAGTAGTTGGCTGTTTGAACTGGTGCAACATCTATGAAATCTCTTGGGACATTATAATTACCACATAAATGTAATTTGTTGTTGCTTTTTCCATTGTCAAAGAACAGTTTAGCTGCTCAGTTGTGGAGGTTTTAAGTGAATAGAAAAGGCAGGTCCTTAATTCTAAATACAAAATGCTTATAAAAGAATTGAAAATAAAAATACACAATGCAACCTGAGGCAATTGAACTTTCCTTTTTCCTCACTGCATCTCTGCAATTTTTGTACAATTGCTTGCAGTGAATTGACTTTTTTTTCAAATTCTGCAATATAAAATTTCATGGAAGATATATAAATTCAGTATGATGCACAATTCTATATATTACTTAAGATTGAGCAAATGCTTATTTATATTCCAGGCAGGAAGCATGCTTTTAATCTTTCAAAGTATTGGCTAGAGGGCAAACCAGTGAGCTGCTACCTTGTGAAGGAATTTTATGTCTTTGATGCAGTTGCTCAGACTAACTGCTGTACATATTAGTAGCCTCTGTTTCGCCTTTTAACAGATTCTGAGAGCCTTTTGTTCATGAATGGGTTGCAGCATTTGCTGTTAAATTTGGTTTCCATGCTCACAGCAGAACATAGATTTCTGTAAAAGTGGATCTGACTATTCTAAAAGGGGCTATTGATGGATTCTTCAGTGGAATTGTTTGGTAATATTGAGCTTGCCTATAGTCCTTTTGATGTAACATAATATATATTGGCCTCAATTTTACAGTCAACAGTGAAGGAGTGATATTCACTGCTAACCTTGAAGAAAGCTGCCCACAAAGACTTGACAAGTTCTTGTGGCATGGACTTATCTTGTCCCAAAGTCAGTTTGAATCTGATGCCAATTCAGCAGCATCTCCAGGAATCCAGCAACAATGATGACATCAAAGCAGGGTTCGCAGTCACATATAAACAGCAACTGAGAATGCTTTTCACTAAATACTAAATTTGAACTTCTGGAAATAATAATAAAGTTGTTGGGTAATACACGTAGAATTAAGTTAGAAGCCAAAATTATGTCAGGGCATTTTTAAAACACTGCTTTTTTAAAGATAGTTAGAATTCCTTATCACAATGGAGTCATTTTGCATTTAACAAATAAATAGTTTTTCCCATTCATCAAGACTAATTAATTTGGTGTATTGTTTAAAAAAAGATTTTCTGCGTTCAATGAAATATTACTTTTTCACGGCTTTTTAGAGTGAGATTAAGACCACAAAAGTGGAAGTTCTCATCAGTTGAATGCTTTCTAATTGGGTTGCAGTTTCCATGTGCCTGAACAGTGCGACCTCTGGAAAAGCATAGAATAACTGACAGCACCTTCTTGACTTCCACACTTAATAACACCTATATGGACTTTGGACATTGCTATTACTTTTGAAGGAGTAATAGCAACAAATGCTGACAGTTTGCCTTCCATTACTGCAGCAAATTTGGGGCAATATCCTTCTACCATGAAAATCATATAAATTGGGACTGTAGCAAGAGTCCTGTTCTAAATTTCTTAGAATATTATACCTGGATTCATGTTTTAGAATCTTGCTATTGGCATATCATTTTAAAATGATTACATATCAGTGAATAATTTTGCTATATTCTGTTCCTGTAGCTACTGTAATATGGAGAAAAAATGTCATAATCATAATAGTGGAAACTGACAGTGGGTAATAACACTTGGCCATTTAAGTGAGATTGAGATAGTTACTTAACTAATATACAGTTAAATGGCATCATTGCTGAAGTACCTTCAATTAATGATGATATCTGCTCCGCTACCAATTTCCTCACACAACCTCAATGATTCGTGAGACCAAAACCAGTTGAGGTCGCACCTAATCAGTCTGTAAGAATGACCCTACCTGCCATTTCAATAAACCATCTTGTTTCCATATTAACTTTTTGTTCTGGCCCTGCTACAGCATTCCAACAATGCTCAATGCAAGCCGAACAGTGCAACCTATGGGGAAGCATAAAATAACTGACAGCAGCCTCTAGTCTTCTATGCTTAAGAATAATGGACTCTGGAAATTGCAGTTCCCTCATCTCCCGCTTAGTCACCTTACAGCTGCAAGGACTCAACATGAAGTTTAACAACAAAAAGCATGACCTCTATCCTCCATGCCTCCCCTCAGCCATATCTTGTTTTTGACTTGTGACTGGATCCATTTTCTCCTTTTCATACCTAACATTTACATCTATTTTACACCACCATCTCTCCTTTAACACCATGAACACTCCCTTTGTCTTTCACTTTGAGCCTCCTCAATATCTGTTCCACTAACGACTCCTCCTCTGTCAACAGAACAAATAAAAAACATTTTTCCGTTGCTTTCAGTTCTGAAGAAGAGTTATATTGGACTTGAAGTGCTACTTGTATTTCATTTTACACAGACATTGCCAGGCACGCTAAGTTTCCCCAACATTTTCTTGTTTTATCTCCAACTTAGGGCTTGGCTCTTTATTGGGTAGAGCTTGGCACTTCAGCCAAGAGGCTGATTTTCACGTGGTAAATAGACACAAGTGGGGAACTGGCTTAGCCAATGGTGGGAATAGGAAACTCATTTACGTTCCATTCCTTTTTCATTAGAAAGGAGAATCGGAAGCTGCTGCCACACAAACATCATTCTTAAGGTACCATTTCAGCATTGACTTAAAATTCAACTCAAGAATTCCAGTCTTGTGTATTAACTATCTAACTTACATGACTAAATGTTATTACCTATTGAAGTAAATTTCTACTGTTATTATAATCATAATGTTTTTGACCATATTACAATAGTTAACAGGTACAGAATACTGCACTTTCTCTCTCATTTACGTGTTACTACTTTCAGGCTATTGAACTTTCTGATTCACAATAATGGTTTTTAATGACTGCATTCTGAGTGCCTTGAGCTCATACTATGTGATAAAAGAAGGTGCCTGTTTAGAAAATATTCTTTTCTGTGACCAGTTCCTTTTTTACAAAAAACAAGTTTTTTTTCTACAGTTTGTTTGAAAAGAAAACAGAGGTCTGGGAATTGAATGGTCCATTGGACAGTTCATTTTATATCTCAGTTTGTTAGAATGACCACTCACTGAGACTGTTAGCTGTAAAATAATGTTAGAAAGTCTTGGATACGTCAGAAAATTCTAATGATTGATATTTAGAATGTGTGTTTTCATTGGCTGCATTATAAAGTGATAAAATGCAAATTCATACCAATGATTTTGTGTGTGTTGTAAAGTAAAGTACTTGCAACCAGAGTTGTAGCCACTTCCCAGAGTTGTCATTAAAAGGAAAGAGTTAATCGAAGTACAGTAAACAAAATTCCCCAACTGGGCAGTTGTTTTAGGGTCAGGTAGGCAAATCGCATGGACTAGGTTATGTACTTAACAAGAATTACAACTTATGACAAATAAATAGATGGTAAAAAATGCTGAAACTTCAACATATAATATTGATTGTTAAAACTCTATCCTGTTTTAAAACTCCCACTACACACACACACGCGCACACACGCACACAGAGCAAATAGACAGAAAAAAAAATGGTTTATGGGTGGAAGGGAAGATTGGGAAAGGTGGTCAATGTTCTTTGCCCACAAGGTTTGCTAAGTTGCTTTTGCTTGTCAAAAAGGAAGAGAATTAGTGGTGCTGGAAAAGCACAGCAGTTCAGGGCAGCATCCGAGGAGCAGTAAAATCAACCTTTCGGGCGAAAGCCCTTCATCAGGCAGAGTGCCTGAAGGGTGGAGAGATTAAGGAGAGGAGGGTGGGGGTGGGGACAAAGTAGCATAGAGTACAATAGGTGAGTGGGGGAGGGGATGAAGGTGATATGTCAGGGAGGAGGGTGGAGTGGATAGGTGGAAAAGAATCATTTATGTCTCCACCCTTCTGACACTCTCTGGGTTAATGGTGCTGGAAAAGCACAGCAGTTCAGGCAGCATCCAAGGAGCAGTAAAATCAACGTTTCGGGCAAAAGCCCTTCATCAGGAATACAGGCCTGTATTCCTGATGAAGGGCTTTTGCCCGAAACATCGATTTTACTGCTTCTCGGATGCTGCCTGAACTGCTGTGCTTTTCCAGCACCACTAATCCAGAATCTGGTTTCCAGCATCTGCAGTCATTATTTTTAACTAAAAAGCAAAAGGACTCGACTTTACATAATGGAAATTCAATGCTTTCCAACCAAACATTCACGTCCACGAGCTGTTCAGCCTTCTAGTAGCCAATCACATCATTTTTGGCAGGAGGAAGGCCTTTAACATTGATAACTGATCATCATTCCATAGACCAATCAGCTACTTTTTAACCATCTGGGTCTACCTTCCTACACACACCCTGGCTGCAGCTCATTCTCCATTGGTGAACAAACAGCAATGCAAAAAATGCTTACAAAAAGTGTTGATGGCTCACCTTTAAAGAGCACAGCAATTCCTTTCACATCCTTGCTTTCTAAACCAGTCATTTCCCCATTTTGATCAACAATCAAAAATACAGACAATTATGGAGTTCAACCCTGCCAAGTGTGAGGTTGTCCATTTTGGAAGAACAAATAAGAATGCGGAATACAGGGTTAATGGTAGGGTTCTTAGTCAGGTGGAGGAACAGAGGGATCTTGGGGTCTATGTACATAGATCTTTGAAGGTTGCCACTCAGGTGGATAGAGTTTGTAAGAAGGCCTATGGAGTATTATCGTTCATTAGCAGAGGGATTGAATTCAAGAGTCGTGAAGTGATGTTGCAGCTGTACAGGACTTTGGTTAGGCCACAGTTGGAGTACTGTGTGCAGTTCTGGTCACCTCACTTTAGGAAAGATGTGGAAGCTTTGGAGAGGGTGCAGAGAAGATTTACCAGGATGTTGCCTGGAATGGAGAGTAGGTCGTACGATGATAGGTTGAGAGTTCTCGGCCTTTTCTCGTTGGAATGGCGAAGGATGAGGGGTGACTTGATAGAGGTTTATAAGATGATCAGAGGAATAGATAGAGTAGACAGTCAGAAACTTTTTCCCCGGGTACAACAGAGTGTTACAAGGGGACATAAATTTAAGGTGAAGGGTGGAAGGTATAGGGGAGATGTCAGGGGTGGGTTCTTTACCCAGAGAGTGGTGGGGGCATGGTATGCTCTGCCCGTGGAAGTGGTAGAGTCAGAATCATTGGCGACCTTTAAGCGGCATTTGGATAGGTACATGGATGGGTGCTTAATCTAGGTTAGAAGTTCGGCACAACATCGTGGGCCGAAGGGCCTGTTCTGTGCTGTATTGTTCTATGTTCTTTGTTCTATGTTTAAAAGATATGGTCATCATAATAATTTGTCCATGACTTCCTGCACAAGTTCTCATCTTTATCTATATCACTGGGAGAATGAATAATGGACATATCCCTGTTAGAGGGAATCATGGCTTGCTCTATATCTGACTATTTCCTCGATGAGATCATTGATGAGATCTTGAAGAGCTGGCTTCTTGCAAACCTCTGGGATATACTGTTTATGAAGAGACAAGCACTAAAAACATGGATAACTATGCTTTTGTTCTTTTCATTAACATCACAACAATGAATGTAAAAACAGCTTGTAGTCAAGTCTTGTCAGAAAGAACTTTCAGCCTCCTGTGTTAGTTTCCCTGTCAAGTGATGACCTGTGACCTACGATTGTAGGGTCTGGTCTCATCATTCAGTGTAATAGAGAGAGAGAGAGAGAGAGAGATGTTCTGGTCCATTGTTTAAAATCACAAATTTCTCCATTGCAGTGAATTGCAATATCAAATCAGTCTTTATATGCTTAAAAGACAGCATTTCTTTAAAGAAACTTTTTTTGTGTCTGCAATCCATTACTTATCGCAATATAGATATGATTATCGAGTTTTGAGAAGATTTGTAGCTCAGCTTGAGGTTCTGGATGTAGGTTTGCTTGCTGAGCTGAAAGGTTGGTTTCAGATGTTTCTTCACCATACTAGGTAACACCACTGATAATGAACCTTCCAACTCAGAGAGCAAACCTACACCCAGAGATATAATATGTCCCAGTTGCAATGTTTTCATTTCATAGAAATGTCTCACAGAATTTATGGGGGGAACGGCTACATGATGAAAATAAGCCACAGATGTTGGGTGTTTCTTATCATTTGCTGGTTTGGGTCTCTTACGTTTGGATGACAAGAAGTGGTTAGCACTGCTGCCTCACAGTGCCAGAGACCCGGGTTCAATGTGTGGAGTTTGCACATTCTCCCTGTGTCTGCGTGGGTTTCTTCCAGGTGCTCCGGTTTCCTCCCACAGTCCAAAGATGTGCAGGTCAGGTGAATTGACCATGTTAAATTGCCCGTAGTGTTAGGTAAGTGGTAGATGTAGGGGTATGGGTGGGTTGCACTTCGGCGGGGCGGTGTGGACTTGTTGGGCCGAAGGGCCTGTTTCCGCACTGTAAGTAATCTAATCTAATCTAATCTAATCAGCAGTCTTAAGGTTATGCTGTTTGGGTGCTTTTGTACACTCAGGCCTCTCTAATTAGTGCAAATGCAAGTTTGATCCTTACTTTTATACCAATCCACCAACCCAAGCATGAGATTGCAAGTTGTAACCTGTATATCAAATGTTCCCCTCTAAAAATACCTCATTGTGCTTTTTAAATTGATAGTTGTTAGGATATAAGTTGGTCATTAGACCAATGTGCAAATGTTCTGGGCAATAGCATTTACTCTTCATAAAATGTATGTTGAGTGCTTTGAATAGGTAGCATTGGGGCAGGCCACAGAAATTAGATCCAACCAGATAGGATAGAAATCCTTGTTCTCTAAGGATCTGTACTCAAGAATTTGTACCCGGGTACCTTGGTTCCTAAGATGGCACTGTGAAGATTGGAACTGTAGTGAATGGAAAAATGGATCATATACATGCTGGTTGGATGAATTATTTCAATGTATTGTTTTCCTAAGTGCCACAGCTAGAAACTCATTTTGTCCTGGATTATTCAGTAAGTAGAAAGTTCCAGTTGAGCTTTGAACATCCCTCTGTTAATAACACTGGCTGATAAGAATTGAAAAATCTGGAATTGAATTTCTTATTTTTAAATTGAGATCTTATTATTAAATAAGTTTTTTTTGGATTTGAGAAAGATATATTGTACTCTTGGGATTAATATTTTCAACTGACTTATCGTGGCCAAAATACATTTGAATCAATTGTAGAATTACTAAATCTAAAAGCATCTATTCACAATTAGTAAACTCCATTGATTTCAGCTTCTGTTTATTTTGAATGTGGAACAATCACCAATATTTTGTACTACAGTGAAATGCTACTTGACACATATTCTCTATCCATTTCATTCAGGTTGTTTTATCCGTTTACAAATTTCCGTTTTGCTCCTGAAGAGAGTCACTTGTCTTGGAATTCTGCTGCACGGGTGACAGCTTACCTCTTCAATATTTTGCTTGAGTTGTATTATTGTTGTGATAGCCACTGAATCTCTGCTGACTATTCAATTGAATGGGCCAGAATAGTCATGCCTAATCCTTCACTCTCACATTCTTGTGCAGTTCCAGTTACTTTAGCACACATCAAAAATTCAACTTGGGACTTTCAGTATTTCCATCACTCACAACTGCTGTTGAACATTGCACTGACTGAAAGAAACATACACTCGAGTGCAGTCATTACTAAACTAACTAAATCTATCCTCAATGGAGAGAGTAGAAGAGAGTACAATATATGAAGTTCTTCCAATCTAGTATATTTACCCCAAAACCTCTACTAATTGAATCATTGTGGATGCATGGTGCCATAGAATTTCATTGTGAAACAGAATCATAGAATGAATTCAGCGTAGCAGAGACCATTCAGTCAATTCTGTTTAAGTTGATTCTCTGCAATAGTAACTGAGTTAATTTCATTCTCACACCTTTTCTCTGGAACTATTGTGGGGATTCTACAGGATTAAACTATGGAAGGACTCAGAACAATGAACAGTATAGCACAGTAACAAACACTTTGACCCACCAGACTGCACCTTTCTAAATAATGGTGCTTTTCTAAATAAAAAAAAGGTTGACTCTAAGTGGTAAGTATTCCATGTTCCCTGCTTATTCATATGTCTGTCAAGTGCCTCATAAATGTTGCTGTTGTTTCTGCTTCTACTGACTCCTCTAGCAACGCATTCTAAGCACTTATCACCCTCGATATGAAAAAAAACTCGCCTCTCACATCTCCTTTCAACGTACTCCCTTTTACCTTGATCCATTGGTGGCTCACAGCCAAGGGATTCAGGTTTGATTCCACCCTCGGTTTACTGTCTGTGTGGAGTTTGCACATTCTCTCCTTATCTATGTGAGTTTACTCTGGATTCTCAGGTTTCCTCCCACAATCAAAAGATGTGCAGGTTAGGTGGATTGGCCATGGGAATTGCAGTGATAGGGTGGGGGGGTTGGGTTTGGGTGTGTTGCTCTTCGGTGGGAATTCATAGGGATTTATTTATTCTATGTCCCCTCGTAATTGACATTTCTACCCTGAGAAAATGGCTGTGACTATTCATTCTATCCATGCCTCTCATAATGCCTCTCATAATTTTGTAAACTTCGATCATGTTATTCCTCATCCTTTGAGATTCAAGTGAAAACAAACCAGGTTTGCCTAATCTCTCCTCATGGCTGATACCCTCCAAACCAGGCTACATCCTGGTAAACCATTCCTGTACTGTCTCCAAAGTCTCCACATCCTTCTGGTAGTGTGGTGACCAAAAGTGTATGTAATATTCCAAATGTGGCTCAGCTAAAATCCTAAGACTGCAACATGTCATACCAACTTTTGTACTTTATACCCTGCCCAATGAAGGCTAGCATTTGAATTTCCTGTGAATACAATCCATCTTTTTGTGGGCACATCTTTATTTTTCACTGGAGGAGGGGGACTTGTAAAGAGTCTTGGTCTCTTACTGAACTCTGCATAAAGATTCTTCACCTACCTCTTCTGCCTTCTGGGTGACATCCTACACTGGCTTTGTCTTGTTACATAGAGATGGAAGAGTGAGGGAAGTACTCTCAATTATAGTCACAAGATTACCTGCCTTGTCTTATGATACAGCAGTCCCAGCTTTTGTCTGTTCATAGATTTCCAGTTGAAATGATTTGCTTTTAGCTAAATCAGGTGAAAAGTATGTTTCATAATACATCTTAAAATCAATGTTTGCTTTATACAGTCACAGCATTGGGTCTACCCACAGCCTTTTTCTTGTGTAACATTGTGTGAGACATTGCTTTCTTATTCGAGCTGAAAAATATGTTGCTGGAAAAGCGCAGCAGGTCAAGCAGCACCAAAGGAGCAGGAGAATCCACGTTTGGGGCATAAGCCCTTCTTCAGGACTTATGCCCAAAACGTGGATTCTCCTGCTCCTTTGGTGCTGCTTGACCTGCTGCGCTTTTCCAGCAACACATTTTTCAGCTCTGATCTCCAGCATCTGCAGTCCTCACTTTCTCCTAATTGCTTTCTTATTGGCAATCAGTTGTACCCTGAACCTCTTTTACCAATTCCTGAAGCTCTTATGTTCCTTAACTCGCTATAAATCATGGAAATGGCCACTGTAATTTATTTCAGATTCTTTCTAACTCAGCTGTTCCTTTCATCACTTCTTCCAAAAGCCTATCATGGGCATACTTGTAATTATCCTCACAAACTTATTACATTTCCAGAACAGACCCCACTATCGATGATCTTACCTTTTCTATTAAACTATTTACCAGTTGCTTTTTAGAATATTTCATTGCTATTGACTTCAATCAGAGACTGCTGCTTCTCAAATTCAAAACCGATTAAACCTTGAATCCCATGGGATCATCCCACTTCTTATTTGCTGGTGCAACTGCAACACTTCGAAGCAACACTTTACACTTCAGCAACGTTTTGTTAATGAGTGGTCTGGCCTAATCTCACAGCTTCATCTATTGTCTGCTCGCAGATAGCAGACTGCTAGCATGGTCTGCCCCCTCTGCTCAACACTTCTTATTCCTGAGTCCCTTCTTCAGGTTCCTTTGATACTTGACCGGACTGTTCTCCGGTAACTAACTGGGGATTTGAGGGCCAACCTGAGGATCTGATACAACTAACCTCCTTGAATATTACCAATCCTTGTGATTATTTTCCTTCATCAGACACAACAGGACTTAACGATGCAATTTCACTTCATCTTAATTCAAACAATTTTGAGTTTAGACTGGCAAGACAGAATCCTGTCTGATGTTCTAGATTAGATTAGATTAGATTACTTACAGTGTGGAAACAGGCCCTTCAGCCCAACAAGTCCACACCGACCCGCCGAAGCGTATACCGCCCAGACCCACACTCCTATGTTCACCCCTTCACCTAACACTACGGACAATTTAGCATGGTCAATTCACCTAACCTGCACATTTTTGGATTGTGGGAGGAAACCGGAGCACCCGAAGGAAACCCACGCAGACACGGGGAGAATGTGCAAACTCCACACAGAGAGTCGCCTGAGGCGGGAATTGAACCCAGGTCTCTGGCGCTGTGAGGCAGCAGTGCTAACCACTGTGCCACCGTGCCGTTCTCTCCTTTCTCTGTCTCATGTCTGTCTGACCTCTGTTACACACCTCTCCAAACTCAATGTACCTTACAATACTTGCTTGTCTTATTCGTGTAGGAAATTGTTTTATAAAATTTTGCATAATTCCTACTGCAGAGACCCAAAATTTACTTGTCCTTTTCAGATAATTACCCAGTGCCCCTCTGTGAGCCAGGAATGAATTTGCCTCATCACACCCTTTTCCTTATCACTACAAAGGAAGGTGATGTTGGATAAACTTGATGGATTCTTTCCTGAGTGCCACATTTGACACACGCAAAAAAAAATGTAAAGACCAGGAGTGCTATTTAATACAGGCAATGGGGGTCTTGATCAGGAACTTGAAAACCAACAAAGCTCTATGCTGCCTCCGCTGGGAAAGGTCCCCACCAGGCTGTGCCCATCAGGAGGTTACATTGCCAGTGGCACACCTTCCCCAAGATCAGGGACCATCGGAGTGGATGTCCTACCTCCCAAGAGCTACCAGCCAATCAGCGACTAGCAGCTGTGCATTACTATCTAAATGGAGTCAAGTTAGGTAAAGGGGCAGTACAACAAGATCTAGGTGTTCTTGTACATCAGTCAATAAAAGCAAGCACGCAGGTACAGCAAGCAGTGAAGAAAGGTAATGGCATGCTGGCCTTCGTTACAGGAGGAATTGAGTATAGGAGCAAAAAGATCCTTCTGCAGCTGTACAGGGCTCTGGGGAGACCACACCTGGAGTATTTAGAGTCATAGAGATGAACAGCATGGAAACAGACCCTTCGGTCCAACACTTCCATGCCAACCAGATATCCCAACCCAATCTAGTCCCACCTGCCAGCACCCGGCCCATATCCCTCCAAACCCTTCCTATTCTTATACCCATCCAAATGCCTCTTAAATGTTGCAATTGTACCAGCCTCCACCACATCCTCTGGCAGCTCATTCCATACATGTACCATCCTCTGCGTGAAAAAGTTGCCCCTTAGGTCTCTTTTATATCTTTCCCCTCTCACCCTAAACCTATGCCCTCTAGTTCTGAACTCCCCGACCCCAGGGAAAAGACTTGTCTATTTATCCTATCCATGCCCCTCATAATTTTGTAAACCTCTATAAGGTCTCCCCTCAGCCTCCGATGCTCCAGGGAAAACAGCCCCAGCCTGTTTAGCCTCTCCCAATAACACAAATCCTCCAACCCTGGCAACATCCTTGTTAATCTTTTCTGAACCCTTTCAAATTTCACAACATCTTTCCAATAGGAAGGAGACCAGAATTGCACGCAATATTCCAACAGTGGCCTAACCAATGTCCTGTACAGCCGCAACATGACCTCCCAACTTCTGTACTCAGTACTCTGACCAATAAAGGAAGGCATACCAAACGCCTTCTTCACTATCCTATCAACCTGCGACTCCACTTTCAAGAAGCTATGAACTTGCACTCCAAGGTCTCTTTGTTCAGTAACACTCCCTAGGATCTTACCATTAAGTGTAAAAGTCCTGCTAGGATTTGCTTTCCCAAAATGCAGTACCTCACATTTATCTGAATTAAACTCCATCTGCCACTTCTCAGCCCATTGGCCCATCTGGTCCAGATCCTGTTGTAAATGAGGTAATCCTCTTCGCTGTCCACTACACCTCCAATTTTGGTGTTATCTGCAAACTTACAAACTTACTAAACTTATGCTCGCATCCAAATCATTTATGTAAATGACAAAAAGTAGAGGACCCAGCACTGATCCTTATGGCACTCCACTGGTCACAGGCCTCCAGTCTGAAAAACAACCCTCCACCACCACCCTCTGTCTTCTACCTTTGAGCCAGTTCTGTATCCAAATGGCTAGTTCTCCCTTTATTCCCTGAGATCTAACCTTACTAATCAGTCTCCCATGTGGAACCTTGTCGCACGCCTTACTGAAGCCCATGTAGATCACATCTACCGCTCTGCCTTCATCAATCTTCTTTATTACTTCTTCAAAAAACTCAATCAAGTTTGTGAGACATGATTTCCCAGGCACAAAGCCATGTTGACGATCCCGAATCAGTCCTTGCCTTTCCAAATACATGTATTTCATGTCCCTCAGGATTCCCGCCAACAACTTGCCCACCACCGAGGTCAGGCTCACTGGTCTATAGTTCCCTGGCTTGTCTTTACCGCCCTTCTTAAACATCGGAAAATTAATGATGAAATTGGCCATTTCCACCATTCCCAGTTTGCATTATTGTTTAATATTCTTTGTTGAAAAGTGCAAGTTTAAGAACAGATCAATCTCCACTGCCTTGCTTTCCAAATAAGTTGTTGGTTAGTGCACACATGAAGCTAAAGACCCATGACTTGAGAAGATACTGCTTCTAACTGAAACAGACCCAGCAATAAACAATACTTGCTGAAAGTATAGAAGAATAATAGAGATTGCATGATGGTTAACAATTCATTTTTAAGCAGGTAAAAGCAACCTCACACTTGATGTCCCTCCCGTAACACCACCTCATAATTACAGAGAAAATTTGGAATTGTTTTAAATGAAAAAATCAACAAAGTCGCATGTAAATCTTTTGAAAAGGCAACTTTCATCCAAGGTCTTTCATTGAATAGCTTAAATCAATTGTTAAAAATCACACAACACCAGATTATAGTCCAACAGGTTTAATTGGAAGCACACTAGCTTTCGGAGCGACGCCCCTTCATTAGGTGATTGTCGCTCCGAAAGCTAGTGTGTGCTTCCAATTAAACCTGTTGGACTATAAACTGGTGTTGTGTGATTTTTAACTTTGTACACCCTAGTCCAACACCGGCATCTCCAAATCATTAAATCAATCGATGCTTATTGAACATGAGCAAATGGAATAAAAAAAAATTGAACATTGCGATTGAACATCGAAAGAAGATTGGCAGACCAGTGTTATTTGCAAACTGGCAAGTTACTTTAATGCTTGTTTTTAGCTCTTTCTGTGAAAAGGGTGTGTATCCTTTCCTCGAAACCAGACAGAGATTATATTTCACTAAATCAGCAGTAATGACACTGCAATTGTTAGTCATCTTTTTATGTACATCAAATATCTGATTGCTGGCACAAAATAAATTAAATAAACATACACATGCATTTTAAACAGAATATTTGATTATATGACTTAGAAGTCATAATCTAAATTGCGTTTAGATGGTGCCATTTAAGTTCTTTGGATATCTCCGATCACTAACAACTGAAATACGAACAACCTGCATGTAATCAACGAGGCCCCACAGTAAAAAGGAATAAGATGAATGACATTTGATCTCTTGGGTAGAAGCTGACTGGTGGTCAATACACCTGCAGAACTTTCAGTTCTTCTCCTTCAAAATAAAACATGGAATTCACCTAAATAAAGAGTTGAGGTCCTGGTTAAACATTGCTTTCTCAAGTCAAAGCGTCTGGACATTTTTATTGGCTGAGGTTTTGGAATTGCCTTTAGCAGGACAATAGCCCCAACTGACACACAGCTACATATTGAAAATGGTCAAAATCCTGATGTTAGGGTGAATTACATGTTGATGGTAAAGTCCTGATGTCTTACGTGAGGTAATACCAGACTTCTTAAAACAAATTCATTCATGAGAGTCTGGTGTCACTGGATGAGCTCACTCCTATATGTCCTTGAGAAGGTGATGGGAAGCTGTTGAACTGTTGTAGTCCGTGTGCTGTGGACCCACAATGTTGTTCGGGAGGCAGTTCCAGAAACTTGACCCAGCGATCGCGAAGGAACAGAGAGATATATCCAAGCCAGGATGGTGAGTGGCTTGGGGGTGATATTGTAGGTGATAGTGTTCCCATGTATCTGCTGCCCTTGTCCTTCCAGATAGTAGTGGTTCTGGGTTTTGAAGAAACTACCTAAGGATTCTTGAAAGTCTCAGATACAGTCACATAGATGGGTTAAATCCAGGAATGGTAAGAGAGGTAGGCAGCTACTGCAGGAGCCTTCTGTGCCTATACACTTTTCAAACAGGTATGCATTTTTGGAAAATGTAGTGGGTGATGGATTTTCAGGGGAACGTAGCACGCACAGCCAAGCTTCTGGTGTTGAGATTGGCTCTAATGCAATGAGGGGAATGTTGGGTTTCAAGTAATCAATTGTGTTATAGGGGATTCTGTCGTCCGAGGTACAGACAGATGTTTCTGTGGCCAGCAGCAAAAAATCTGAATGTTGTGTTACCTCCCTGGTGCCAGGATCAAGGATGTCGCAGGGAGGGTGCAGAATGTTCTCAAGGGGGAGAGGGGCCAGCATGAGGTCATTGTCCACACTGGAACCATAGACATAGGAAGGGAAAAAATTGAGATTCTGAAGGGAGATTACAGAGAGTTAGGCAAGAATTTAAAAAGGAGGTCCTCGAGAGTAGTAATATCTGGATTACTCCCAGTGCTATGAGCTAGTAAGGACAGGAATAGGAAGATAGAGCAGATGAATGCACGGCTGAGGAGCTGGTGTATGGAAGAAAGATTCACATTTTTGGACAATTGGAATCCCTTTTGGCGTAGAAGTGACCTGTACAAGAAGGACCGTTTGCGCCTAAATTGGAAGGGGACTAATATACTGGCGGAGATTTGCTAGGGCTGCTCGGGAGGATTTCAACTGTAAGGTGTGTGTGTGTGTGTGTGTGTGTGTGTGTGTGTGTGTGTGTGTTTGTGTGTGTCAGGGAGATAGTGAGGAAAGAGATCAATCTGAGATGGGTACAGTTGAGATCAGAAGTGAGTCGAACAGTCAGGGTAGGCAGGGACAAGGTAGGACTAATAAATTAGACTGCATTTATTTCAATGCAAGGGACCTAACAGGGAAGGCAGATCAACTCAGGGCATGGTTAGGAACATGGGACTGGGATATCATAACGATTACAGAAACATGGCTCAGGGATGGGCAGGACTGGCAGCTTAATGTTCCAGGATACAAATACTACAGGAAGGAAGGAAAGGGAGGCAAGAGAGGAGGGAGATATACATCCAGGGGAGTTATTTGGGTGGAACTGAGAAATAAGAAAGGTATGATCACCTTATTGGAATTGTATTATAGACACCCTAATAGTCATAGGGAAATTGAGAAACAAACTTGTAAGGAGATCTCAGCCATCTATAAGAATAATAGGGTGGTTATGGTAGGGGATATTAACTTTCCAAACAGACTGGGAGTGCCATAGTCAAAGTTTGGGAGAAGATTTGTAGCTCGGGTGCTCATTGTTGTGGTTGTGTTCGCTGAGCTGGGAATTTGTGTTGCAAACGTTTCGTCCCCTGTCTAGGTGACATCCTCAGTGCTTGGGAGCCTCCTGTGAAGCGCTTCTGTGATCTTTCCTCCGGCATTTATAGTCATTTGTCTCTGCCGCTTCTGGTTGTCAGTTCCAGCTGTCCGCTGTAGTGGCGGGTATATTGGGTCCAAGTCGATGTGTTTGTTGATAGAATCTGTGGATATACATCCACAGATTCTATCAACAAGCACATCAACCTGGACTCAATATACCGGCCACTGCAGCAGACAGCTGGAACTGACGACCGGAAGCGGCAGAGACAAATGACTATAAATGCCGGAGGAAAGATCACAGAAGCGCTTCACAGGAGGCTCCCAAGCACTGAGGATGTCACCTAGACAGGGGACGAAACGTTTGCAACACAAATTCCCAGCTCGGCAAACAGAACCACAGTGCCATAGTGTTAAGGGATGGAGAGGAATTTGTTAAATGTGTATAAGAAAATTTTCTGATTCAATATGTGAATGTACCTATGGGAGAAGGTGCAAAAGTTGACCTACTCTTGGGAAATAAAGCAGGACAGGTACTGAGGTGTCAATGGGGGAGCATTTTGGGGCCAGCGACCACAATTCTATTAGATTTAAAATAGTGATGGAAAAGGATAGACCAGATCTAAAAGTTGAAGTTCTAACTTGGAGAAAGGCCAATTTTGATGGTATTAGGCAAGAACTTTCAAAAGCTGATTGGGGGCAGATGTTCGCAGGTAAAGGGACGGCTGGAAAATGGGAAGCCTTCAGAAATGAGACAATGAGAATCCAGAGACAGTATATTCCTGTTAGGGTGAAAGGAAAAGCTGGTAGGTACAGGGAATGCTAGATGACTAAAGAAACTGAGGGTTTGGTTAAGAAAAAGAAGGAAGCATATAGACAGGATAGATCGAGTGAATCCTTAGAAGAGTGTAAAGGCAGTAGGAGTATACTTAAGAGGGAAATCAGAAGGGCAAAAAGGGGACATGAGATAGATTTGGCAAATAGGATGAAGGAGAATCCAAAGGGTTTTTACAAATACATTAAGGACAAAAGGATAACTAGGGAGAGAATAGGGCCCCTCAAATATCAGCAAGGCGGCCTTAGTGTGGAGCCACAGAAAATGGGGGGGGGTGGGGCAGATATTAAATGAGTATTTTGCATTAGTATTTACTGTGGAAAAGGATATGGAAGATATAGAAAGTAGCGAAATAGATGGTGACACCTTGAAAAATGTCCATATTACAGAGGAGGAAGTGCTGGATATCTTGAAACAGTTAAAGGTGGATAAATCCCCAGGATCTGAACAGGTGTACCCAAGAACTCTGTGGGAAGCTAGAGAAGTGATTGCTGGGTGTCTTGCTGAGATATTTGTATCATCGATAGTCACAGGTGACATGCCGGAAGACTGGAGGTTGTCTAATGTGGTGCCACTATTTAAGAAAGGTGGTAAGGACAAGCCAGGGAACTATAGACCGGCGAGCTTGGCGTCGGTGGTGGGCAAGTTGTTGGAGGGAATCCTGAGGGACAGGATGTACATGTATTTGGAAAGGCAAGGACTGATTAGGGATAGGCGACATAGTTTTGTGCATGGGAAATCATGTCTCACAAACTTTATTGAGTTTTTTGAGGAAGTAACAACAAGGATTAATGAGGTCAGAGCGCTAGATGTGATTGATATGGACTTCAGTAAGGTATTTGACAAAGTTCCCCATGAGAGATTGGTTAGCAAGGTTAGATCTCATGGGATAAAGGGAGAACTAGCCATTTGGATACAGAACTAGCTCAAAGGTAGAAGACAGAGGGTGATGGTGAAGAGTTGTTTTTCAGTCTGGAGGCCTGTGACCAGTGGAGTGCCACAAGGATCAGTGCTGGTTCCTCTACTTTTTGTCATTTACATAAATGATTTGGATGTGAGCATAAGAAGTACAGTTAGTCAGTTTGCAGATGACACCAAAATTGGAGGTGTAGTGGACAGCGAAGAAGATTACCTCAGATTACAATAGGATCTTGATCAGATGGGCCAATGTGCCAAAAAGTGGCAGATGGAGTTTAATTCAGATAAATGTGAGGTACTGCATTTTGGGAAAGCAAATCTTAGCAGGACTTATACACTTAATGGTAAGGTCCTAGAGAGTGTTGCTGAACAAAGAGATCATGGAGTGCAGGTTCATAGCTCCTTGAAAGTGGAGTCACAGGTAGATAGGATAGTGAAGAAGGCGACTGTTGGGATATTGCGTGCAACTCTGGCCTCCTTCCTATGGGAAAGATGTTGTGAAACTTGAAAGGGTTCAGAAAAGATTCACAAGGATGTTGCCAGGGTTGGAGGATTTGAGCTATGGCGAGAGGCTGAACAGGCTAAGGCTGTTTTCCCTGGAGCGTCGGAGGCTGAGGGGTGACCTTATTGAGGTTTACAAAATTGTGAGGGGCATGGATATGGTAAATAGACAAAGTATTTTCCCTGGGGTGTTGATTCCAGAACTAGAGGGCATAGGTTTAGGGTGAGAAGGGAAAGATATAAAAGGGGCCTAAGGGGCAACGCTTTTATGCAGAGGGTGGTACGTGTATGGAATGAGCTGCCAGAGGAAATGGTGGAGGCTGGTACAATTGCAACATTTAAGAGGCATTTGGATGGGTATATGAATAGGAAGGGTTTGGAGGGATGTGGGCTGGGTGCTGGCAAGTGGGACTAGATTGGGTTGAGAAATCTGGTTGGCATGGATGGGTTGGACCGAAGGTTCTGTTTCCATGCTGTACATCTCTATGACTCTACGAATTGAGGATTTACTGGGGACTAACAATAGCAAGCATTGGCAATACATTACCATGGGATGAAAAAGCCAATAAGTTGCCTGGAGAAAATATAAGTTGGCAAATGCTTTATAAACTGAAGCATGTAAATGGCCACCTTCTTTGAAAGTGTTTTAATGGACATACTCCTCTTGTATGTTCCATCTGCAAGACTTTATAATAGCAGGGTAATCTGTGCTACTTGAAGGCCTTCTCAGGAATGTTCACAAGCATTACACAACCTAGCTGCCCTCGCGAGTTCCTCCACCCTGACAGAGTACATGAAGAATAAACTATTCTTTGTCAGGCCAGCTTTTCTTTTCGTGAACATTCCTGTGGAAGATGTAGTTATGTCACTTTCATATAATCTCTACAGTGTGGAAACAGGCCATGTGGCCCAACCAACGCTCTAAAGAGTAACCCATCCAGACCCATTCCCATTATTCTACATTTACCTCTGACTAATGCACCTAACTTACATATCCCTGAACACTATGGGCAATTTAGAATGGCCAATTCACCTAACCTGCATATCTTTGGATTGTGGGAGGAAACTTGAGCACCCGGAGGAAACCCACGCAGGCACGGGAGAAAGTGCAAACTCCATTCAGACATTCGCCCAAGGCTGGCATCGAACCCAGGTCCTTGTCGCTGTGAGGCAGCAGCACTAACCACTGAGCCACCATGCCTTCTTTGATTGAATTTTGAACGTTGATTGACATTTCCTTGCACCCCACATCCCTGGCTCCAGTGAGGCACTTGGAAATCTCAAACCAGCGCTAAGAGTTTAGAGAAAAAGTCTCATAGAACTCCAACTCTTTCCCCCTTTGCTTTGCATCAGAGACTGTTCACAGAAACAATCAAAGGAAAAATTAACCTTATTTTGACAAAGGCATCCTGACAAATAAAAATAATGATAGAATTCAGGACTTTGAAAATTGTCACTCACCTCAAATAACCATATAGTGCAATCATACAATATACATCAATGCACATATCTAAGAGATTTGATCACCCAGAACATATTGTCATGAAAAGGATAATGCAAATTTCAAATGCAAGGTTTCCTTTGCTACCAGTTCACATTAATCCTACTCACAGCAATGTAATTGTGCAATAAGCATCAGGACCTGGGACAGAAATCACAGGTCCTGCTGGGTCCCTGGCCTGAAGCTCTGCCTCGTATCTGACCTTGAATACTGCAGGATCACTACAGTTCTTGTATTGAGGCCTCATGCAGCTCTCTGTCTGGTGACTGTGATGAGCAGAATGTAAATTGATCATTTCGGGCGTTTCGGAAGATGATCTTTCCAATACAAACATCATAATTTGTTTAGAACCAGTTGTGTTATGGTATCGCTTCATTTTCATGATTGGAAAGGTGCTATCATTGTTTGAGACCACGTTTTTCTTTCTGCATTTAGCAATTCTGTCTTCAGTATTGCTGAAAACGGACATGTTTTGTCAAAACACTTTGTACTGAACTCATCAGGACAGTTCACAGGAATATAAATTCAAGGGAAAAAACAAAATTAATCCTGGATGAGAAGACAATACTGAGTTAGCAAGGGTCTCTGGTTGAGGCATCTCCATGGAGAATGCACTAATTGACATTGAATGATAATTGACAGTTAACAACCTGGCAGATTGGTTCTGATTGAGTCGGACATTATCCTGAGAATGAATGAGTGAATGGTTGTCAACTATTTTATCAAGAGTTAGGCTTGTTAGTTGGGCTGTCAGTGTCCTGTATCTCTGTTTACTGGTAGCTACAAAGATGAATGCACAGACCCCTGTTCTTTGTAGACAGAAAGAACATATACACACATTGTGTCTGTTTCAACTCAATAAAACCTGATCTGTGAGATCTGAGCTGACCTTTAAATCACTTCCCTGATAAAATCCGATGCATATGAAAAACCTGTAAGTCTGTTGCTTCAGAGCAAACTCAGATTACCTTAAATGGAGGCTGTAGAGTACAATAAAGTGACTATTTAGCATTTATGGAAAGGACATTATGAAAAGAGTATTAGAAGACATGTTTCAGCCAAATGTTACGTCATGGAAATCAAGGAGACTGCCTGTTAAGTTATTTGGCTCCTTGATTGATGCTTAGGGTTTCCCTGTGTATCTCGACAGTTTGTAAAACAGTGTGGAATCACTATCTTCTGCCAAGGGCTGCTAATAATATCTCTGGGGCAGAAGGAAACTGCTTTCAATGAATGGAAAAGATTCACATGTTTCTTGTGAGCAGACAAAGTTTTGAATTTGGAATTCTAAAACCTCAGCCAAGGAGTGTAATAAGGAAAGAAATATTAAAAATGTAACTCAATATCTGGCAGAAAATCTTATATCTTTATGTGGATGGGGTTTTCGTGCACTTGCATTTTATTAGGATCTATTAGACTTAGTCAAAGAGCTTGTAAGATGGGCTTAACTGACATTTTCAATAAATTCACGTTGCTACAGTGTCAAGATGACATCTATTGAATTCCTGATGTTCAATGCAATTTGCTGCTAAGTCTGGCCTTCTTGTGTTGCAGTGGTAGTGTCCCTACTCCTGGGTTCAGGTCTCACTTACTCCAAAGGTATGTGATAAGAACTCTGTTCAGGTTGGTTTAATTAAAATACTTAATTGAGAACAATTCATGATATTTCCTCTGGCTGGAGTCTATGAATCCAAAAGAAATCAAGTATTTGGGCAAAATAAAATTCCCAGACTTCGAGACAAACTTCTACCGAGTGGTCAGAGGATGGTCACAATGGTGATTACATCACTCATTCCCACAATTTGTTACTTAATCTTGCTTCAATGATTTGCATCTTCCTATTCGATCACCATTCAGACAGAACTAGATGCCAGAAACGTCAGACCTGAAAGTCAGAGTGACTCCAATTCACCACTGGGTCTGCTAGACTTCCATGGCATCAACATCTCAGGACATCACAGGTCAACACTTTTGGTTCCAGTGACCCTTCTTCAGAATCTCGCCAGAAACAAATCCAAACACTTGTCACGCCTATCAGCAGTCACCAATCAAGGAGATGGACATGTTTCTATACAGCACAGTGCGGACAGGGCAAATACACTGCCTGCGCTGCAAGCAAATGGCCATGTGTCAAAGTCTAAGGGAAGTAGTCAACACAGAGTCCCAAGAACAGTAAGACAGAGATTTGATATCATTTCATTTAATGTCACGTATATTTTGTTACAAAATACAGTGAGAAATGTTCTATGGTGTCAGTGCTCTCCAGTGCCATTTTAAAAAGGCAAAAGAAAAGAAACTTTAAAAAGTGTTCAATTTCCCAGTCCTTCTTGTTAAGTGCTCTGTCATGGGCCATGGGTCTGATGGCCAGCCATGAGACCCCTTCACCACCATCTCGCCTCCACTAATGCCCTCGCTACACTGAGTCAACAATGGACCTCGCCAATGCAGATGCTGCTGAGTACTGTCCTTGCTCAAACTTGACTCTGCCACCGCCATGAGACCACTTCGGTCCCACTTCACTAATGCAGTTGCTGCCAATGCTGCCACTGTCTCCATGAATCTACACTGGACGCCAACACCACCAGGAACCCAAACTTGCCTCTAACAGTACTGCCACAAGTCCATGCTGGGCTCACTCGCCACTGCCAATGCCGTCACCATGACTGGACTCGCCAGCAAATCTCTTGATGATTTGTGCTGCCCGCAGAGAGTGTCCTCTATTGTGTAGTGTGTCCCTGAGTCCTCAAGCCCAGAGGAAAACTCCACTCCAGTCTCCTGGCTTCATTCCCTACTTTCAGGAGCCGACTTCTCCTGCCACGCCACTGGCCACCAATATCACTTGAGGGTCTTGGACATGGTCAGTTGGCTGATCAAGGCGATCACCTTCAGAGGGTTGTACATTTACACACTGGGCAGTGGCCACTTGTGTGTAGAGTGAAACCAGATCAATGAGCTGCAGGAGGAAGGATGGAGTAGGGAGAGATGTACAGATTTCAGGCAGGGGTCTGGTAACTCATTGTTTGGGACCATTCAGTTAAGTTGCTCCATTAAAATTCAAGGGGGTATTATCAGGAGGTCACTGCTGTGGGATTGAACCTGGGGAACTTAATTGCGATGATTGAAGTCAGACTTCTGGAATGCTAAAAGGATTATAGTAATGAAGGGAAGCTACTCAATATACAAGGGGTTAGATGATAGACCGTGGGAGGAAAAGGGGGTTGTTGTAGATGGTAAGTAGCAACATTGAGCAGCAGTGCTCTACCAGATGTGGCATGTTAATATGATATACTTGAGACTCAAGGAATAGAGAGAGCAGATAAAGACTCAAATGGATGGGTTGAGTGGGAGGCTTTGGAAACTGCAGGACCATTGGGGTCTACAGGATGGTGACCAGAAATGGCATATTCATGTTTGAGGGTTCACTAAGCTGCAATTACAGCTAGACAGAGACTTGAATGCACAGATGATGGTGGAACGAGAAGTGGAGAGAGCCTGCCCTACAGTGGAAACTCATTGGCCTTGGAGGTTTCATTGGGCAGTCCCAGGGTGGTTTTATCTAGAGAGTCCAGACATGCAGAGTGTGTCCTGCTCAGAGGCAAGTGCACCTTCCTAAGATTGAGGAATCTTAAGCAGGGTGGTGGTTGAAGAGCCTGTCACTTTGGGACACTCATGCAAGGAAACTTCGGGGAAGGGGAGCTCTGTCTGTGGTTCCTCCTCTGGCTAGGCATCTACTGCACTGCCCAGACTCCTTGCGAGGAAGGTGTTCCTGGAGTGAGCTCAGGGTCCCACATCCCCCAACCTGTAGTCTTGTCATAGAGCAACGGAGTGCAGAACTGTGCGCATATCCAGCAGATTCTGGGAATGCTTATCCTCACTCTCATGGTAGCTGCTGATTTGTCTAGGGGGGCAGCCAAATGACCACAGGGTCCCCATCACCTTGCTGCAGTCCTGCAAACATTGTGTAAGATTGTCCAGTGTGCCCAGACTAGCATGCCTGTGTTTGTTTGTGCATGTTGATAAAGTCTCTGATTACCAACACTACATAGAATCATACTATCCCCACAGTCTGGAAGCAGGCCACTCAGTCTATTGAGTCCACATTGGCCCTCCGAAAAGCATCCCACTCAGACCCGCTTTGCACCCTTACCCCCAACCTATCCCTGCAACCCTGACTAACTTAGCTTTTACATTTCCCATGCTTAATCCAATCCACCTAGCCTGCTGTTTCCCTCTAATCACATTTATGATTTCTGCAAATTATTTCAGATCTGTACCGTTCTGTCAAGATCTTTTTTATGAATGGGCAAAGTTTCTCCCTATCTACTCAATACAAACCCATTATGAGTTTGAAAACTACACCCTCTTCTCTTCAAAGAAAACAGTCCCAACTTCTCCAATTTGTCTTCATAACTGAAGTTTTGTCATGTGTGCAACCATTCTCATTCTGCCTTCTGTACAAGGCCACCTCATCCTTCCTGTAGTATAGCGCTCACAACCCTACGCAATATTCTAGTTGAGGCCTAGCGAGTGTCTTGGCAAGATCTTCATCATCAACTTTGAATCATAAAATCCTGAAGAGCATCTCACCCAGACCCACCTCATCCCTGTAACTCTGCATGTCCTATGGCTAATCCACCTAGCGTGCACATCCCCAGACACTATGGGAAATTTAACATGGACTTTGGGAGGAAATCAGAGCACCCAGAGGAAAGCCACTCAGACATGGAGAGAATATGCAAACTCCACACACCCAAGGGTGGCAATTGAATCCTGGCACTGTGAGGCAGCAGTGCTAACCACTGAATCGCTATACCACATGAGATGAGACACTGCAATGTTCAGAATTGGCATGTAGCCTGGACTAGGAAAACTTTAAATCTAAACTATTATTCCAAATAAACACAGTTGCTCAGGATATTGCGAATACACCAACATTACAAGATGAAGCCTGGAGATCTACCCTGTCTACATTAAAATGCTAGAGCATATAGCAATTGTTGATAAGTGATGTCAGAGATGCCTCTGACCCCTGCTAATGTGGTGCTTTATGACTGACTGTACAAACTTCAGTCAGGCCACAATTGGAGGGAAACATTGAGCTTGATTCTGGTATAGATGCTTGGATGTTAGGGTTGATCAGTGTACTCATGCTTAGGGCCCCAGCAATTATGGAGACTAAAGCTGGTGTATTTATCTGCAATTCCTACCTAATGGTTAATGTGCATTTGCAGCTCTTTTTTTAAAGATTAATTTGCCACCATTATTAATTTACCAAGTTAGTGATTATGTGTAATTATGCACATTGAATGGTTCTATCAGGCAATTAACTACTCGACCTTTGATAATGGATCTGACCTTATGCCTGGTGTTCTGAAAGAGATGTGTGGTGTGACTGCCCCAATTCTGACCCCATTGAAAGTCAATTCAGCACCTGATCAGGAATTAAGTGCATGACCTCCTAATACTGTCCTCCTGAAACATTCTTCTGAGCACCTGTCATTTTCTGCATGTTCCATAATAATATTGTCCTGTTGTTATAAGCATGTATGTTATTATCATTTTTGGAATTTGAAATTTTAAAATAAAGGCAGATGGGCTTTTGTTGGTCCTTGACTTTTTTTAAGTCAGAAGGTTATTGGGAACAGCGAACTAACTACATAATTTCCAGGAAAGCAAGTGATTCAGTCAACTGTTGTGTTAATGGATGGTGTGGTTGTGCTGCTGAGTTGACAACTGAGAGAAAACTAAGATCAGAGGCTATTCATTTAATTTTTACTTCAATTCAGGAGGTAGAACTGTTTCCTCCTGGTGGGAAGAGGGAACCATCATCCCAGCAGGAGCAGTTTTCGATTCCAAAACTGTCAAGTTTCCAAACTTTGAGAGTTTGCAAAAGAAACATTTCAAGTTGTTAGAACTGACAAGAAATTTGACTCAGCAAAATAAAAATGCTTCATGCCAATATATTTGGAAAGAAGTTGTAAAACATGGGGCAGTCTGAGGAGAAGAACCGGGCAGGACTAGTGGAGTAAGAAATCAAAAGGATGGGTGTAAAAAGGTCAGAATTGCAAACTGTGAGGATAGTGTAGAACTCTACAAGGATGTAGACAAGTTGCTATAATGGATGGATATGTGACAGGTGAATTTCAATGCAGAGAAGTGTGCAGTGTTGCATTTTGGTAGGAAGAACATTGAAAGACATTACAAAATAGGGGAATGTAGAAGTTTAAGGAGGGTGCGTGAACAGAGTGATCTGGGTGTACATATACACAGATCATTGAAAGTGGCAGGACAGGTAGAGACAACAGCAAGTAAGGCATACAGTATCCTTAGCTTTATTAAGTGGGGCATAGAGTACATGAGCAAGGAGATGATGTTGAACTTGTATAAGGCAGAAGTCAGACCTCAGCTGGAATACTGTATACAGTTCTGGGGCATCACATTAAAGGGAGGAAGTGAACACAGTGGAGGGAGTGCAGCAGTAGTGTACAAGAATGGTTCCAAGCATGAGAAACTTCAGGTATGGTACTGCATCCACTGCACCCGATGTGGCCTCATCTATATTCGGGAGACAGGCCGCCTACTTGCAGAACGTTTCAGAGAACACCTCTGGGGCACCAGACCAACCAACCCAACCACCCCGTGGCTCAACACTTCAACTCCCCCTCCCACTCCACCAAGGACATGCAGATCCTTGGACTCCTCTATCGCCAGACCATAGCAACACGACAGCTGGAGGAAGACCTAGAAACCCTCCAACCACAAGAACTCAGATTTCTCCAGTTTCCTCATTTCCCCTCCCCCCACCTTGTCCCAGTCCCAACCCTCGAACTCAGCACCACCTTCCTAACCTGCAATCTTCTTCCTGACCTCTCTGCCCCACCCCAACTCCGGCCTATTACCCTCACCTTAACCTCCTTCCACCTATCCCATTTCCAACGCCCCTCCCCCAAGTCCCTCCTCCCTACCTTTTATCTTAGCCTGCTTGGCACGCTCTCCTCATTTTTGAAGAAGGGCTCATGCCCGAAACATCGATTCTCCTGCTCCTTGGATGCTGCCTGACGTGTTGCGCTTTTCCAGCAACACATTTTCAGCAGCGATAGATTGAAGAAGTTGAGATTGTTCTCCTTGAAGAGAAGGCTAGGAGATCTGATACAGGTTTGCAAGATTGTGAGTAGGTTGGATAAAGTAGATAGGAAGAAACTATTCCCACTCAAAAAAGGAACAGAAATGAGAAGGCTTGGGTTTAAAGTGATGTGCAAAAGAATCAAGGATGAAATGAGTAAAAATGTTTGCACTGGATGAGTAGTTAGGATATGGAGCATAGTCCCTAGAATTGTGGTGGAGACAGGTTCAGTTGAGGCATTCAAGAGATTATTTGGATAAAAATAATGCGCAAGGGTAAGGGGAGAAAACAGGAGATTGGCAGTAAGTAATGATGCTCATTGAAGGAGCTGGTGTTGACATGATTGACTAAATGGCCTCCTTCTGCTCTGTAAAACGTCTGTGATTCTGAATGAAGCCAGTCCAGGACTGTGCGTAGAGGAGAACAGACATTTCTTAAATGGCTGCCTTGATCCCATGCCTTCTTGAGCTACCTTCTCGAACCACCGTGGTTTATCTGGTATAGGTATACCCACACTGTTGTTAGAAAGGAGTTCCAGGATTTTGATCTAGCAACAGAGAAGGAAGGACAATGTAGTTTCCACTCAGGATGGTGTGTGGTTTGGATGAGAACTTGCAAGTGGAGCTGTTATCACACATTCTAGGTTTAAAGATTGCAGCTTGAAAGATACTGTCCAAAGGACATTAATGAGTTGCCAGATGACAATACATACTGCTGCAATGTGTGTCAAAAAATGGAAAGAATTAATATTTAAAATGGTTATATGGCGCCTAGATGGTGTCAAGCTTTTTGAGTGTTGTTGCAGCTGCACTCATCAGACAAGTGGAAAATATTCAGTCACACTCCTGACTGGAGAGACTGCTGGTGATTACCTGCAGCAGAAGGTAACCAGAAACATTCTCCAGTCTCATCAGTCACAATATTTAGACATGCCCTCTGCCCATTTCTTTTAGATTAGATTCCCAACAGTGTGGAAACAGGTCCTTCAGCCCAACCAGTCCACACCGATCCTCCGAAGAATAACCCACCCAGACCCATTTCCCTCTAACTAATGCACCTAGCACTATGGGCAATTTAGCATGGCCAATTCATCTGACCTGCACATCTTTGGACTGTGGGAGGAATCCAGAGCACCCGGAGAAAATCAACACAGACAAGGGGAGAATGTGCAAACTCCACACAGACTGTTGCCTGAGGCTGGAATCGAACGTGGGACCCTGGTAGCAGTGCTAACCACTGAGCCACCGTGCTGCCCAGAGATAAATGAGTTGTACTTTGGTGCTCCTGTCCATGTCTGCTCTTACTGTACAAACTGAAATAAAAAAGTATGTATGTCAGCATGTACAAGTCCCACCAACACCACAGTATGGAATGAGCTGCCAGAGGAAGTGGTGGATGCCGGTACAATTGCAACATTTAAAAGGCATCTGGGTGGGTATATGAATAGGAAGGGTTTAGAGGGATATGGGCCAAGTGCTGGCAAATGGGACTAGGTTAGGTTGGAATATCTGGTCTACATGGACCAGTTGGACCGAAGGCTCTGTTTCTGTGCTGTACATCTCTATGACTCTATGACTATGAGGTATGTAACAACAGCTCTGGACAGGTTAATTATAAAGTATCTATAGCCAATGCTGGATGGCTGTTTACCTTGGCACATATTCTCATCGCTTGGTAAGTGTAGCTCACTTGTAAATTCTATCAAAACCCCTTATTTTTGAAGTTAATTTTTAGGTCATCCATTTTAATGTCCAAAACTGAAGTGAACATTGTCAAGCAGTGTATTAGTATCATTTGATGTAAATATTGACAACTTCTTCAATTACTTTGTTAATGATTGAGAAGAGGATGTACAAGGGAGCTGCTCACAGCTGTACTGGAACAGCTTAGCTAATGATAAGGATAGGGGTATTTATGGATTCTTCAATTAATTATCCATCACCATTCTCAATTAAATTCAATAGGACTGAAAAGCTTCTCTCTGCTCTGTTTTTCTGTTGGAGTGCTTGGCTCTGTTTATATACCACTTCTCACATGCAAGAAACTGGAGTTGTAAACTTAGTTGGTGCTTCATTCAAAGATAAAAAATCACACAACACCAGGTTATAGTCCAACAGGTTTAATTGGAAGCACTAGCTTTCAGTGCGCTGCTCCTTTATCAGGTGGTTGTGGAGTACACAATTGTAAGACAGAATGTATAGCAGAAGTTTACAGTGTGATGTAACTAAAAGTATACATTGAAAAATACCTTGATTGTTTGTTAAGTCTCTCAGCTGTTAGAATGACCATGTTAGTTTCACTTCTTTCATATGTAAATTGCAAAACTTTTTATTTAGAAGTTACATTCTCAGGTGAACATTAACAATTGGTGTTAGCCCCCCTGTGTGCTGCTCTCTGTGCCATAGTGTTTAGACTGATTCTGATCTAAATAATGAATTAACAGATTCTTACACGGATTCATGCAGTTTTTGAGCAAAGCACAATGTAACTCTGCAAGTACAAATTCACGCCACAAACGTATATGTGGGTGTGGGTGTGGGTGTGGGTGTGGGTGTGGTGTGGGGGGGCGGGGGAGTTGTGAGTGTCTGTGAGAGAGAGTATATGTATGTGTGTGTGGGTGAGAGAGAGAGTTAAAGAGGGTCTAAGTCTATGAGAGGGTACATGTGAGAGATTAGGAGTGTGTGTCTGTGTGTGTATAGTGCAATTGGGTCACCTGTAGTGTGACATGAACCCAAGGTCCCAATTGAGGCCATCCCTATGGCTATCAAACTAGCTATCAGCATCAGTCCGGCCACTTTTTGCTGCTGCCTGTCCCGAAGTCCGCCTTGGAGGATGGTCACTCAAAGGTCCGAGTCGAATGTCCTGGACTGCTGAAGATTTCTTCAACTGGGAAGGAACACTCCTGTCTATTGATTGTTGTACGGTCCCCATTCAGTTGTTGCCATAGCCTCTGCCTGGTTTCACTAATGTACCATTCCTCATGGCATCCTTGCCTGCAGTGTACAGGATAGACAACGTTGGCTGAGTTGCAGGAGTACCTGACATGTACGAGGTGGGAGGTGTCCCCGCACGTAATGGTGGTATCCATGTCCACACTCTGACATGTCTTGCAGCGCCTACGATGACAGGGTTGTATGGAGTTGTCCTGAAAGCCGGGCAGTTTGCTACGAACAATGATCTGTTTGAGGTTTGGCGGTTGTTTAAAGGCAAAAGCAGGGGAGGTGTGGGGAAGGTCTTGGCGAGGTGCTTATCCTCATCGATAATATGTTGCTGGCCACGAAGAACATGGCAAGGATGCCCGGAGGCATGGTACATTGGTGAAACCGAGTAAAGGCAATGGCAACGGATGAACGGGCACCGCACAACAATCAACAGACAGGAGTGTTCCCTCCCAGTTGGGGAACACTTCAGCGGTCCAGGACACTCGACCTCGGACCTTTGAGTGACCATCCTCCAAGGCGGACTTCAGGACAGACAGTTGGTAAAAGTGGCTGAGCAGAGGCTGATAGCTACATTCCGTACCCATAGGGAGGGCGTCAACCAGGACCTTGGGTTCATGTCACACTACAGGTGACCCCATTGCACTATATACACACACAGAGACCCCTACACAGACACACACACACACACACAGTCACACAAGAACCCTCTCACAGACTTAGACACCTTTACATTCACACATACGCACATATACACTCTCTCTCACAGACACTCACAACCACCCCCCCCCCCCCCGCCCCACACACACACGCAAGCCCACATATACATATATGTTTGTGGGGTGAATTTGTACGTGCAGAGTTAAATTGTACTTTGCTCAAAAACTGCATGAATCCATGTAAGATTTTGTTAATTCATTTTTTAGATTAGAATCAGTCTATACATTATGGCATAGACAGCAGCATACAGGGTGCTAACACTTTCAACACTTTATCTGGGCTGACACCAATTGTTAAAGTTCACCTGAGAATGTAACGTCTAAAAAAAAGGTTTTGCGATTTACATATGAAAGAAGTGAAACTAACATGGTCATTCTAACAGCTGAGAGACTTAACAAACAATCAAGTTATTTTTCAAAGTATAATTTCAGTTACGTCACACTGCAAACTTCTGCTATAAATTCTGTGTCTTACAACTGTGTGCTCCACAACCACCTGATGAAGGAGCAGTACTCCGAAAGCTAGGGTTTCCAATTAAACGTGTTGGACTATAACCTGGTGTTGTGTGATTTTTAACTTTGTACACCCCAGTCCAACACTGGCATCTCCAAATCATTCAAAGATATGTTTGCTATTGCTTTCCTTTATTTGTTCGTGGTGTTTGGGTGTTACTGGCATTAATCACTCATTCCTCATGAAAAGGTGGTGGTGACTCATCTTTTTGAACTGCTTTCAGCTTGTATTCCTACCTTTCTGTCTTTCTCAGCTTGTCCCTCCACCTACATGTCTTTATCTCTGTTTCTCATTAAGTTTATCTTTCTCATCCACTTCCTCTCTCTTCTCTTGTACATCTTTCTTGCTTTTTCAATCTGTCTCCTGCCACTTACGCTCGAACATTGCTTTGATCACACTCTTTCTTGCTTTCAATAAGCTTATCTCCCTTTAGTTCTCTCTCTGATCATAACCTCCACTTCATTTTCTCCAACATTCTCACAAAGCTTGTTTCCCTTTTGACTGTCTGTCTATCTGAACTTGTCTATTTACAGCAGTCTCTTCACTCCAGAACTAGAGGTCACAGTTTAAGGATACAGAGTAGGCCATTTCGGACTAAGGTGTAGGTTTGCTCAGATTCAAAAAAAGTGCAGCACTGGAAAAGCACAGCAGGTCAGGCAGTATCCAAGGAGCAGGAGAGTCGACGTCCGAGGCATAAGCCCCTCAGTGCCCAAATTCCTGATGAAGGGCTTATGCCCGAAACATCAATGCTCCTGCTCCTTGGATACTGCCTGACCTGCTGCGCTTTTCCAGCGTCACATTTTTTTACTCTGATCTCCAGCATCTGCAGTCCTCACTTTCTCCTCAGAGAGTGTTGAGTCTGTAGAATTCTTTGCTATGAAAGTACTTGAGATCAAAGCATTGTATGTTTTCAAGAACAAATTATAGTTCTTAGGGATAAAGGGGCCAAAGGGTATGAGGAGAAAGTGGGAACAGGATACTACGTTGAATGGTCAACCACTGAATTGAGGAGCAGGCTCGGAGGATCGACTTTCTGTGATTCTCTTTCTAATCTGATCTTGCTCGAATTGTGCCTGCCAGTCTCAGAGTTTGTCTCAATTTTTCTCTTGCTGAACAACTCTGTTGTTCCTGCTAAACCTGCCTCTGCTTGTGAGTCCATCCCCCTGGTTATGTCAATCTGTTTTTGTCTCTCAGTTTGTCTTCCTTGATCATTTCTCTGTCTTTCTTAGTATGTTTTCCTCTGGCTGTTTCTTTCTCAATTGCACTCCATCCTTATCATCTCCTTTTTACCTTGTTCTAAATTTGTCCCTCTTTCACTGATTCTTTTTTCTCTCTGCCTCTTTCTTTGTCTATATTTCCCTCCCTCTGCTTAGATGCCCCCCTAAGCTGGTCTCCCTGGGACTATCTCGATATCTGAGATTTTTCTCGTCCAACTTTGTCTCCCTATTTAAAAATAGAGGCATACAGTATAAAAGCAAGTAAGTGATGTTATACCTCTATAAATCATTGGTTAGACAACATTTGGAGTATTGTGTTCAGTTCTGGGCATCTTATTTAGGGAAGGATATAAAAGTCCTGGAGAGAGTCCAAAGGAGATTTACTTGAATGATACCAAGAATGAGGGATTTTAGATACAAGGAAAGTTAAACAAATTGGGCTATTCTCCTTGGAGCAGAGAAGATTAAGAGGTGCCATTATATTGAGGCATTCAGACGATGAACAATAACGACAGGTTAAAGGATATTCTGTTTCCCATGCTGGTACATCAGGAACTAAAAGTCACAATTTCAAGATCATCAGCAAGAGAGCTAGGAGTAAGATGAGGAGAAACCTCTTTAATCAGTGTTGTTGGAATGTGCTGCCTGAATGAATGGTAGAAATGGATTCCATAGGAGGTTTCAGAAGAGAGTTGGTTATATAGTATATATTTGAAAGTGATGAATCTGGAGGGCTATGGAGTAGGGCTGGAGAATGGGTCGACACAATGGGTTGAATGGCCTCCTTCTGTCCTGTAAAATTCTATTTTATGATTCTAACCAATTTGAGAAAACATTCTGAGCTTCAAAGAGAAAAACCCCACACAAAACTCAACAAAATCAACACAGCCAAAAAAAGATTCAGCCACAAATCTGTTTGTCAATATCTAGGCAGATGTTCGCAGGTAAAGGGATGGCTGGAAAATGGGAAGCCTTCAGAAATGAGATAGCAAGAATCCAGAGAAAGTATATTCCTGTCAGGGTGAAAGGAAAGGCTGGTAGGTATAGGGAATGCTGGATGACTAAAGAAATTGAGGGTTTGGTTAAGAAAAAGAAGGAAGCATATGTCAGGTACAGACAGGATAGGTCGAGTGAATCCTTAGAAGAGTATAAAGGAAGTAGGAGTATACTTAAGAGGGAAATCAGGAGGGCAAAACAGGGACATGAGATAGCTTTGGTAAATAGAATTAAGGAGAATCCAAAGGGTTTTTACAAATATCTTAAGGACAAAAGGGTAACTAGGGAGAGAATAGGGCACCTCAAAGATCAGCAAGGCGGCCTTTGTGTGGAGCCACAAAAAAATGGGGATTTGCATCAGTATTTACTGTGGAAAAGGATATGGAAGATATAGACTGTAGGTAAATAGATGGTGACATCTTGCAAAATGTCCAGATTACAGAGGAGGAAGTGCTGGATGTCTTGAAATGGTTAAAGGTGGATAAATTCCCAGGACCTGATCAGGTGTACCCGAATCTCTGTGGGAAGTTAGAGAAGTGATTGCTGGGCCTCTTGCTGAGATATTTGAATCATCGACAGTTACAGGTGAAGTGCCGGAAGACTGGAGGTTGGCAAACGTGGTGCCACTATTTAAGAAGGGCGGTAAAGACAAGCCAGGGAACTATAGACCGGTGAGCCTGACCTCGGTGGTGGGCAAGTTGTTGGAGGGAATCCTGAGGGACAGGAAATACACGTATTTGGAAAGGCAAGGACTAATTCAGGATAGTCAACATGGCTTTGTGCCTGGGAAATCATGTCTCACAAACTTGATTGAGTTTTTTGAAGAAGTAACAAAGAAGATTGATGAGGACAGAGCAGTAAATGTGATCTATATGGACTTCAGTAAGGCGTTCGACAAGGTTCCCCATGGGAGACTGATTAGCAAGGTTAGATCTCACGGGATAAAGGGAGAACTAGCCATTTGGATACAGAACTGGCTCAAAGGTAGAAGACAGAGGGTGGTGGTGGAGGATTGTTTTTCTGACTGGAGGCCTGTGACCAGTGGAGTGCCACAAGGATCAGTGCTGGGCCCTCTACTTTTTGTCATTTACATAAATGATTTGGATGCGAGCATAAGAGGTAGAGTTAGTAATTTTGCAGATTAGTAATCTAATCTAATCTAATGACACCAAAATTGGAGGTGTAATGGACAGCGAAGAGGGTTACTTCAGATTACAACAGGATCTGGACCAGATGGGCCAATGGGCTGAGAAGTGGCAGATGGAGTTTAATTCAGATAAATGCAAGGTGCTGCATTTTGGGAAAGCAAATCTTAGCAGGACTTATACACTTAATGGTAAGATCCTAGGCAGTGTTGCTGAACAAAGAGACCTTGGAGTGCAGGTTCATAGCTTCTTGAAAGTGGAGTTGCAGGTAGATAGGATAGTGAAGAAGGCATTTGGTATGCTTTCTTTTATTGGTTAGAGTATTGAGTACAGGAGTTGGCAGGTCATGTTGCGGTTGTACAGGCTGTTGGTTAGGCCACTGTTGGAATATTGCGTGCAATTCTGGTCTCCCTCCTATCGGAAAGATGTTGTGAAACTTGAAAGGGTTCAGAAAAGATTTATATGTTGCCAGGGTGTGAGGATCTGAGTTACAGGGAGAGGCTGAACAGGCTGGGGCTGTTTTCCCTGGAGCGTCGGAGGCTGAGGTGTGACCTTATAGAGGTTTACAAAATTATGAAGGGCATGGATAGGATAAATAGACAAAATCTTTTCCCTAGGGTGGGGAAGTCCAGAACTAGAGGGCATAGGTTTAGGGTAAGAGGGGAAAGATATAAAAGAGACCTAAGGGGCAACTTTTTCACGCAGAGGATGGTACGTGTATGGAATGAGCTGCCGGAGGAAGTGGTGGAGGCTGGTACAATTGCAACATTTAAGAGGCATCTGGATGGGTATATGAATAGGAAGGGTTTGGAGGGATATGGGCTGGGTGCTGGCAGGTGGGACTCGATTGGGTTGGGATATCTGGTTGGCATGGATGGGTTGGACCGAAGGATCTGTTTCCATGCTGTACATCTCTATGACTCTATGACTTCTCTCCTTTTCACCCTTATTTCTAAGCGTTTCTGGTAAGTTTGTGTTTTGTTTCCCTCCATCATGTCTCTCTCTCTCGCAACACACAACTTATCTCCCTCTGACAAAATAAGCAATTGTCCCTGTCCCTAGTTGTGTACCTCACTCAGCCAGTTTCCCACTGCTTATCTCTCTCATCCAAATTTGTCGATCTTGTTGTACCTCTTTTACTTTGCATATCCTTTCTCAACCTGTCCAACTATGAATTTCACTTTTGTCTTTGTTTTCTCCATTTGAATGTCTCTATCTCTTTCTTAGCTTTGACATTATCTTATGGTCTAACCTTGTCTCCTTTGACCATCTTTATTTTCATCTGACCTTCTCTGTCAGTCCTTAACTTTGTCTCACTGTTTCTTTTTTAACCTTGGCTGTCTCTGTAATGTGTGTCTCTCCCTGACTTTCTCCCTTTCCCTTCGACCCTCACTCTCTCATTCCCTCTCTGTCTCTCAGCCTGCCATCTACCTTTCTACCCCTGTATGCACTGTCTCTCTGTGCACTCCCTGCAAGCTCTCTTACTCTCTCTGTACCTGTCCCTGTACATTCTCTTGCTCTCTCTTCTGCACTACACAAGGTGTCTCTCGCCCTATCACCCTCGTTTCTGCACACTTTTCTCTCCACCTTCTTGAACACTGTCTCTCCGTCTGCCTCCCCCTGCTAACTATCTTACCACTCCTTCAAAGTTTCTCTGTCTTTACACTCTTTCTTTGTTGTCCTTCTGGCTGGTGAACACTCTCTGTACAGTCTGTTCTCCTATAATGCATGTTTCTTCAATATGAATTGGCTTTAACACAATTGAATAATTTCTACCATTATTCGCAGAATGCAAACTTTCCTGGCCTGTATTGGCTATGATGTGATTCCAGTCCCATTAGTTTAAATAGCGTGGCTATTGCACAATTTTCTTACAATGTGAGATCGCACGAGAACACAACAATTGCATTATATTAGAACAGACTGTATCTTGTTACTAGATACAACCCCTCATCTCCAGTTCATCTGCAAACACTATTGCAACCCACAGCTGTACAAAGTGTTCACAGTGAGTATCAAATTACTTGCTTTCAAACTATGCACGATCCTGTGTTTTTAAACAATTCTGTCTTCCTTACAATCTATAGTTAAGAAAACAAAAATAAAGACATAGCGCTTACATGATGTAGTGATTGTAACAATGTCAGCCGGGTGGATCTCAGAATATGAGTTCCCTCATTGGGTAATTCAGTCCAGAGAGCCCTGGCTGATATTTAAACAGGACTGTCAGAGATTCTGTTCACTTGAGAGCTAGATCAGTGTCAAGGACTTTCCATGCATAAATAAAGGGTGTCTTGGTGATGGGATACTGGTCTTAGTGGAGTTATTTCAGTGGCAAGCACCATTTCAAAAGTGCTTTTTGTTACGGAATATGTAAACATAAAAATATACAATTTTACGTAATCTTTCTTAACTCTTTAACTTGTTCTAAAATTTTACACTCGGGCCAATGAATCAGTAATTACATTATCCTTTCCAACAACGTGAATAATCTTGACATGAAATGCTTGGAACAAAAAAAACTTCATATGAATAGTCGCTCATTCCAAAGTTTAAACTTTTCAGTGAAGGCCAGTAGATTATGGTCAGTGTAAATCAGAGTGTCCTGATACTACAAGGTGCTAATGAGCCAGCAATAATCTAGAAGTGAAATAAAATGGAACAATCCCAAATCCTCGTTTCCCACGTGGTAGCATACCTCTTCTGATATTGGTTTCGTTTCTTGGAGAAGTACCCCACCGATTTTTCATCATCCTGTAACAAAACGACAACTATCCCCAAGTCACTTGCATCAACAGCCATTTTGAAAGGTCTGTAAAAGTCTTGAGTGGCCACCACTGGTTCATTTATTAAGATTACTTCCAGCTTCTCAAAGACTGCTTCGCATTCTGCTGATCATACCACTTTGCTTCTTTAACAGATCATACTGAAATTACAAAGGAAATCCATACACTCTTTAAAACCTCATCACTTCCTGGTTTTACTAACGGGAGACTCTATTACAACATTTACTTTTGCTGTGTTTGGTAACATCTGTCTTGGAGAAAGTGAGGACTGCAGATGCTGGATATCAGTGTTGAAAAGTGCTGCACTGGAAAAGCACAGCAGGTCAGGCAGCATCTGAGGAGCAGGAGAGTCAATGTTTTGGGCATAATCCCTTCATGATGAAAGCAGAGTAAATGTTTTAAGTCCAGTTTGTCATGGATTAACCCTTTTAATGATTTTTTTATGGACTATTGAATTTTGCTTTCAGAGATTCACCTTATCAATACTTGATCTCCCACATGAAACATTCTACTTGGTGAATGTTTTTTTGTCCAATCTTTCATTTTTGCTTGTGAAACTTTGAGATGCTGTTATGCTGCCTTTCATGCTCCTGTGTGTCTTTCTAGAAATCCAACATTGAGGATTTGTATTTTCCATTCAAGCACTTCTCCCTCATCATTTTCAATGGTCCTCTAATCTCATTACCATAAAGCAATTCAAATGAGCTAAATTTAGTAGATATTATTTATGGATATTCAAACAAAGTACTCTCCCACTGCCGCCGCCGCCAGCCAACCCCCCTCCCCTCCCCTCCCCTCCATCCCTACACAGTTTTTCTCTCCCTCTTTGCACACACCTCTCTCTCTATTTCCTGCTTTTTGCAGACTATGTCTCCCTCCCACTCTGTTTATTTAGTCTCTCCCACCCTCCCTGCTCTTTAGATTAGATTAGATTACTTACAGTGTGGAAACAGGCCCTTCGGCCTAACAAGTCCACACCGACCCGCCGAAGCGTATACCACCCAGACCCATACTCCTACATTTACCCCTTCACCTAACACTACGGACAATTTAGCATGGTCAATTCACCTAACCTGCACATTTTTGGATTGTGGGAGGAAACCGGAGCAAACCCACGCAGACATGGGGAGAATGTGCAAACTCCACACAGTCAGTCGCCTGAGGCGGGAATTGAACCCGGGTCTCTGGCGCTGTGAGGCAGCAGTGCTAACCACTGTGCCCCATCCCTGCACTCTGTCTCTACCCCACCTGACAAACCCTATTCTTCGTCCTTCCTTACACATTCTCTCTTTCTCCTCAGCCCCACATTCGCTCTCTATATCTCCCTTGCCTGGCAAACTATTTCTCTTTTACAAATCACATAACACCAGGTTATAGTCCAACAGGTTTATTTGGAAGCACTAGCTTTTGGAGTGCTGCTCCTTCATCAGCTAATTGCACTCCGAAAGTGCTCCCAAATAAACCTGTTGGACTATAACCTGGTGTTATGTGATTTTTAACTTTGTACACCCCAGTCCAACACTGGCATCTCCAAATCATGTCTATTTCTCTTCTCCTTCCTAGAGACAGGATCTCTTTCCCTGTTCAGTGTCTCTCTTTCTCTCTCTCCCTTCAGATTGCCTCACTCTTTCTTCCCACCCTACACCCTACGTTCTCTTTCTGATTGCCTTTCTTGGCAAATTCTGTATTGCTCCCCTTCCTGGTGCATTCTCTCTCTCTCCTTCTTCCCTGCAGACTCTCTTTCTCTCCTGCTCCCTGCATGCCATCCCCCATCCCTCCACAGACTTTCTCTCTCCTTGCACACATATTCCCTCACTGTCACCTTACACATTCTAACACCTCTGCACATACTCTGTCTCCCTGCACATTCCATCTCCTCCCACTCCCTAAACACAACCTCTCTCCCTCTACAATTTCTCTCTCTCTCTCTCTCTCCCCCCCCCATTCCCGGAACACAATATCCATACACATGTAATCTCTCTATCCATCACAGCACACTTTCTCTTTCTCCTTCCCACTCCCTCCCTAATCTCTCTCTGTCCTACCTCACTAGAAACACACTCTCTTTGTCTACTTCGCTCTTCCCTCTTCCCCTACTCCAGCCCCCCTCTCCCTTCCACCCCTCTCAGCCCTTTCTTTCCCCACTCCCCCTCCCCCTCTAAACTCAATCCTTTCCCATTCTTCCCTCATTTACATATCTCTACCCTGCTTCTCCAACACACTCTTTCCTCCATCGTGCACCACATTGTTCCTTCTCCCTATCCTTTACCTCCACAGTCCTCCATTTCTCTTAACCCCGCCCTCCTTCCAATTGTCCTACCCCGCCCCTCTTCTTCCTAACCTTCTTTGTCCCTCTCCTTGACAACTCCTAACCTCCCTTCATCTTTGTCCCCCTTTAATCGTCTAGCCCCCATTCACTCTTCCTTCACCCCTTACCCTATTCACTATTCCCTTACCACCCAATCTTGCTTCCTCTCCCCTCCTGCAGACCCTCTTCCTTCCGCCCTGAACCCAGACCATCTTCCTTTTCTTCCTTGCCCTGACCACACATGCTCATCCTTTATCCCTCTCCTCCCTTCCTCCCCACTCTCACTTTCTTGCCCTTCCACCCCCCCACCTCCTCTTCTCTGCCTGTCTCGCCATCCTTCTCTTCCAACTCCTTCCCACTCCTCCCATACCACCGCTCCATACTTACTCCACCCTTTCTTTCTCTCTCCAACTATCCTCTCGTTCCCTCCAAGCCATCACTCCTCTTTCCCTCTTCTCCCCTGCTACTAACCCCCTCTCCTGCCTTATCTCTTTCCCTCGCTCTCCTCCATCCCTCCTCTTCTTTCCACCTCAACCTCTGCTCCTCTCCATAGCACCCCTACCTCCCCTGCTCTCCATCCCTCTCTGAATCTCCCTCCCTTCCTCTCCTTACCTCGCTTCCCTATTCTACTTTACCCAGTCTGTTAACCTCCTCTCCTCCCCACCCTCCAACCAATACCTCATTTACTTCACCATTCCCCTTCCCACCCATCTCTTTCCCTTGTCCCCCTTCGCTCTTCTCTCTCCCTCACTCCACTCTCCCTGGTCACCTTCCCTCTCCCCTACCCATCTTCCCCACCACCTCCTCTTCTCCCCTCCCAGTCTTTCAACACCCCCACCTCCTCTCCTCTCCTCTCCCTGTCTTCCACCCACGCTCCTCCAGCTCCTCTCCCCTCCGTCTTCCACCCTCCTCCTCCAGCTCCTCTCCTCTCCCTGTCTTCCACCCACGCTCCTCCAGCTCCTCTCCCCTCCGTCTTCCACCCTCCTCCTCCAGCTCCTCTCCTCTCCTCTCCCTGTCTTCCACCCCCTCCGCCTCCTCCAGCTCCTCTCCCTTCCCTGTCTTCCACCCTCCTCCTTCAGCTCCTCTCCCTTCCCTGTCTTCCCCTCCTCCTTCAGCTTCTCTCCCCTCCTCGACTTCCCTTCATCCTCCTCCAGCTCCTCTCCCCTACCCATCTTCCCCTCCTCTTCCTGCTCCAGCTCCACTCCCCTCCCTGTCTTCCCCTCCTCCTCCTCCTCCTCCAGCTCCTTTCCCCTCCACATCTAACCCCCTCCACCTCGCCCCATACGCTCCTCGTCTTCCCCCCTCCACCTCCCCCTCCCCCTCCCCCCATCCACCTCCCACCCTCCACCTCCCAGTCTTCCGCCTCTCCACCTCCCCGACTTCACCCCTTCCACCTCCCCCCCCACCTCCCCATCTTCCCACCCTCGACCTCCCAGTCTTCCCCCCTTCAGCCTCCCCGTCTTCCCCCCTCCGTCTCCTCCCCTCCGTCTCCCACCCTCCGCCTCCCTGTATTCCCCACCTCCGACTCCCCGTCTTCCCCACCTCCGACTCCCCGTCTTCCCCCCCTCCGACTCCCCGTCTCCCCCCACTCCGACTCCCCGTCTCCCCCCACTCCGACTCCCCGTCTCCCCCCACTCCGACTCCCCCCCCGCCTCCCCATCTTACTCATCTTCCCCACCATCTCCTCCTCTCCCCTCCCAGTCTTTCAACACCCCCACCTCCTTACTCCCCATCCCCATCTTACTCCCCTCTGCCTCCCTGTCTTCCCCCCGCCTCTCCCCCCGCCTCCCCGTCTTCCCCCCCACCGCCTCCCCCCCTTCCCCCCCCTCCGCCTCCCCCCCTTCGCCTCCCCCCCCTCCGCCTCCCCCCATTCCCCCCCCGCCTCCCCACCTTCCCCCCTCCGCCTCCCCCCTTCCGCCTCCCCCCCTTCCCCCTCCCCCCCTTCCCCCCTCCGCCTCCCCCCTTCGCCTCCCCCCCTTCCCCCCTCCGCCTCCCCCCTTCGCCTCCCCCCCTTCCCCCCTCCGCCTCCCCCCTTCGCCTCCCCATCTCCCCCCCTTCCCCCCTTCCGCCTCCCCCCCTTCCCCCTCTGCCTCCCCGTCTCCCCCCTTCACCCCCTCTGCCTCCCCCCTTCCGCCTCCCCCCCTTCCCCCTTCACCCCCTCTGCCTCCCCCCTTCCGCCTCCCCCCCTCCGCCTCCCCGTCTCCCCCCTTCCCCCCCTCCGCCTCCCCCCTTCCGCCTCCCCCCCTTCCCCCCTCCGCCTCCCCGTCTCCCCCCTTCCCCCCCTCCGCCTCCCCCCTTCCCCCCTCCGCCTCCCCGTCTCACCGCCTTCCCCCCCCTCCGCCTCCGCCTCCCCGTCTCCCCCCCTTCCCCCCTCCGCCTCCCCCCCTTCCCCCCTCCGCCTTCCCATCTCCCCCCCTTCCCCCCCTCCGCCTCCCCCCTTCCGCCTCCCCCCCTTGCCCCCTCCGCCTCCCCGTCTCCCCCCCTTCCCCCCCCTCCGCCTCCCCCCATTCCCCCCTCCGCCTCCCCGTCTCCCCCCCCTTCCCCCCCTCCCCCCCTCCCCCCCCTCCGCCTCCCCCCTTCCGCCTCCCCCCCCTTCCCCCCTCCGCCTCCCCGTCTCCCCCCCTTCCCCCCTCCGCCTCCCCCTCCCCCCTTCCCCCCTCCGCCTCCCCCTCCCCCCCGCCTCCCCCTCCCCCCCTTCCGCCCTCCGCCTCCCCCCCTTCCGCCCTCCGCCTCCCCCTCCCGCCCTTCCCCCCTCCGCCTCCCCCTCCCCCCTTCCCCCCTCCGCCTCCCCGTCTCCCCCCCAATCCCCCCCTCCGCCTCCCCCCATCCCCCCCTCCGCCTCCCCCCTTCCGCCTCCCCCCATTCCCCCCTCCGCCTCCCCGTCTCCCCCCCTTCCCCCCCTCCTCCGCCTCCCCCCTTCCCCCCTCCGTCTCCCCCCCTTCCCCCTTCCCCCCTTCCCCCCTCCGCCTCCCCGTCTCCCCCCCTTCCCCCCTCCGCCTCCCCGTCTCCCCCCCTTCCCGCCTCCGCCTCCCCCCTTCCCCCCCTCCGCCTCCCCGTCTCCCCCACTTCCCCCCCTCCGCCTCCCCCCTTCCGCCTCCCCCCCTTCCCCCCCCCGCCTCCCCCCCTTCCCCCCCTCCGCCTCCCCCCCTTCCCCCCCTCCGCCTCCCCGTCTCCCCCCCTTCCCCCCTCCGTCTCCCCCCTTCCCCCCTCCGCCTCCCCCCCTTCCCCTCCCCCGCCTCCCCCCCTTCCCCTCCCCCTTCCCCCCTTCCCCCCTTCCACCCCTTCCCCCCCTTCCCCTCCTTCCCCACCCCCTTCCACCCCTTCCCCCCCTTCCCCTCCCCCATTCCCCCCTCCGCCTCCCCCCCTTCCCCCCCCTTCCCCCCTCCGCCTCCCCGTCTCCCCCCCTTCCCCCCTCTGCCTCCCGCTCCCCCCCTTCCCCCCTCCGCCTCCCCGTCTCCCCCCCTCCGCCGACCCCCTTCCCCCCCTTCGCCTCCCCCCTTCCCCACCTCCGCCTCCCCCCACCCTTCCCCCCTTCCGCCTCCCCCCCTTCCCCCCCTCCGCCTCCCCCCCTTCCCCCCTCCCCCTCCCCCCTCCCCCTCCCCCCTTCCGCCTCCCCCCCTTCCCCCCCTCCGCCTCCCCCCTTCCGCCTCCCCCCTTCCCCCCCTCCGCCTCCCCCCCTTCCCCCCTTCCGCCTCCCCCCTTCCGCCTCCCCCCCCTCCGCCTCCCCCCCTTCCCCCCTCCCCCTCGCCCCTTCCGCCTCCCTCCCTTCCCCCCTCCCCCTCCCCCCTTCCGCCTCCCTCCCTTCCCCCCCTCCGCCTCCGCCCCTTCCCCTCCCCCGCCTCCCCCCCTTCCCCTCCCCCTTCCCCCCTCCGCCTTCCCCCCTTCCCCCCCTTCCCCCCTCCCTTCCCCCCTTCCCCTCCCCCGCCTTCCCCCCTTCCCCCCTTCCCCCCTTCCCCTCCTCCCTTCCCCCCCTTCCCCTCCTCCCTTCCCCCCCTTCCCCTCCTCCCTTCCCCCCCTTCCACCCTCCCCCCCCTTCCCCCCTCTGCCTCCCGCTCCCCCCCTTCCCCCCTCCGCCTCCCCATCTCCCCCCCTTCCCCCCCTCCGCCGACCCCCTTCCCCCCCTTCGCCTCCCCCCTTCACCCCCTTCCCCACCTCCGCCTCCCCCCACCCTTCACCCCCTCCGCCTCCCCCCTTCCGCCTCCCCCCCTTCCCCCCCTCCGCCTCCCCCCCTTCCCCCGCTCCCCCTCCCCCCTTCCGCCTCCCCCCCTTCCCCCCCTCCGCCTCCCCCCCTTCCCCCGCTCCCCCTCCCCCCTTCCGCCTCCCCCCCTTCCCCCCTTCCGCCTCCCCCCCTTCCCCCCCTCCGCCTCCCCCCCTTCCCCCCCTCCGCCTCCCCCCCATCCCCCCCTCCGCCCCCTCCGCCTCCCCCCCTTCCCCCCCCTCCGCCTCCCCCCATCCCCCCCTCTGCCTCCCCCCTTCCGCCTCCCCCCTTCCGCCTCCCCCCCTTCCCCCCCTCCGCCTCCCCCCCTTCCCTCCCTCCGCCGCCCCCCCTTCCCCCCCTCCGCCGCCCCCCCTTCCCCCCCTCCGCCTCCCCCCCTTCCGCCTCCCCCCCTTCCCCCCCTCCGCCGCCCCCCTTCCCCCCCTCCGCCTCCCCCCCTTCCGCCTCCCCCCCTTCCCCACCTCCGCCTCCCCCCTTCCCCACCTCCGCCTCCCCCCCTTCCCCACCTCCGCCTCCCCCCCTTCCCCACCTCCGCCTCCCCGTCTCCCCCCCTTCCCCCCCTCTGCCTCCCCGTCTCCCCCCCTTCCCCCCCTCCGCCTCCCCGTCTCCCTCCACACCGCCTCCCCGTCTTCCCCCTCTCCGCCTCCTCCCTTCCACCTCCCCGTCATTACCCCCGTCTTTCCCCCCTCCACCTCCCCGTCTTCCCCTCCTCCACCTCCCCATCTTCCACCACTCCGCCTCCCCCCCACCTCCCTGTCTGCACCCCCCTCCGCCTCTCCCCCTCCACCTCCCCCACTCCACCTCCCCGTCTGCCCCCCTCCGCCTCTCCCCCTCCACCTCTCCTTCTTCCACCCCTCCACCTCCTCCCCTCCACCTCCCCGTCTAGCCCCCCTCCACCTCCCCATCTTCGCCCCTCCACCTCCTCCCTTCTACCTCCCCGTTGTTCCCCCCATCTTTCCCCCCTCCACCTCCCTGTCTTCCCCTCCTCCACCTCCCCATCTTCCCCCCTCCGCCTCCCCCCTTCCACCTCCCCATCTTCCCCCCCTCCACATCCCCGTCGTTCCCCCCGTCTTTTCCCCCTCCACCTCCCCCCCTTCACCCTCCCCCCCTCCACCTCCCTGTCTTCCCCGCGTCCGCCTCCCCCCCTCCATCTCCCCGTCTTCCCCCCAACTCCACCTCCCCGTTTTTCCCCCCTCCACCTCCCCGTTTTTCCCCCCTCCACCTCATCTTCCCCCTCCAACCTCCCCATCTTCCCCCCCTCTACCTCCCCGTCTTCCACCCCCCCCGCACCTCCCCCTCTCCCCTCCCCGTCATCCACCCCCCCACTCCTCCTCCCCTCCCCGTCTTCCCCCCATCCCCCCTTCAGTTCCTCTCCCCTCCTCTGGCTTTCCCCCATCCTCCTCCACCTCCTCCTCCCCTCGCCGTCTTTCCCCCCATCCTCCTCCAGTTCCTCTCCCCTCCCCGTCTTTCCCCCCATCCTACACCAGCTCCTCTCCCCTCCCCATCTTCCCCCCATCGTCCTCGAGCTCCTCTCCCCTCCTCGTCTTCCCCTCCTCCTTCTCCAGCTCCTCTCCCCTCCCCGTCTTCCCCTCTCCAACTCCTCCTCTCCCCTCCCCGTCTTCCCCCTCCCCCTTCCCCTCCACCACCAGCTCCTCTCCCCTTCCTGCCTTCCCCTCCTCCTTCTGCTCCTCTCCCTTCCATCTCCTCTCCCCTCCCCTCCCCGTCTTCACCCCTCCTCCAGCTCCTGTCCCCTCCCTGTCTTTCCCTCCTCGTCCTCCTCCTCTCCCCTCCTCCTCCAGCTCCTCTCCCCTTCCCAGCGTCCCCTCTTCCTCTTCCCTCCCCGTCTGTCCCCCCTCCTCCAGCTCCTCTCCCCTCCCCAGCTTCCCCTCTTCCTCTCCCCGTCCCGTCTGTCCCCCCTCCTCCAGCTCCTCTCCCCTCCCCAGCTTCCCCTCTTCCTCTCCCTTCCCCGTCTGTCCCCCCTCCTCCAGCTCCTTTCCCATCCCCAGCTTCCCCTCTTCCTCTCCCCTCCCCAGCTTCCCCTCTTCCTCTCCCCGTCCCGTCTGTCCCCCCTCCTCCAGCTCCTTTCCCCTCCCCAGCTTCCCCTCTTCCTCTCCCTTCCCCGTCTGTCCCCCCTCCTCCAGCTCCTTTCCCGTCCCCAGCTTCCCCTCTTCCTCTCCCCTCCCCAGCTTCCCCTCTTCCTCTCCCCGTCCCGTCTGTCCCCCCTCCTCCAGCTCCTCTCCCCTCCCCAGCTTCCCCTCTTCCTCTCCCTTCCCCGTCTGTCCCCCCTCCTCCAGCTCCTTTCCCGTCCCCAGCTTCCCCTCTTCCTCTCCCCTCCCCAGCTTCCCCTCTTCCCCTCCCCACCCCGTCTGTTCCCACCTCCTCCAGCTCCTCTCCCCTCCCCGTCTTCTCCTCCGCATCCTCCTCCAGCTCCTCGCCCCTCCCCATCTTCCCCTCCTCCTCCAGCTCCTCTCCCCTCCCCGTCTTCTCCTCCGCATCCTCCTCCAGCTCCTCTCCCCTCCCCGTCTTCTCCTCCGCATCCTCCTCCAGCTCCTCGCCCCTCCCCATCTTCCCCTCCTCCTCCAGCTCCTCTACCCTTCCCATCTTCCCCTCCTCCTCCAGCTCCTCTGCCCTTCCCATCTTCCCCTCCTCCTCCAGCTCCTCTACCCTTCCCATCTTCCCCTCCTCCTCCAGCTCCTCTGCCCTTCCCGTCTTCCCCTCCTCCTCCAGCTCCTCTGCCCTTCCCGTCTTCTCCTCCTCCTCCAGCTCCTCTGCCCTTCCCGTCTTCCCCTCCTCCTCCAGCTCCTCTGCCCTTCCCGTCTTCCCCTCCTCCTCCAGCTCCTCTGCCCTTCCCGTCTTCCCCTCCTCCTCCAGCTCCTCTGCCCTTCCCGTCTTCCCCTCCTCCTCCAGCTCCTCTGCCCTTCCCGTCTTCCCCTTCTCCTCCAGCTCCTCTCCCCTCCCTGTCTTCCCCTCCTCCTCCACCTCCAGCTCCTCTATCCTTCCTATCTTCCCCTCCTCCTCCAGCTCCTCTCCTCTCCCCTCCTCCTCCTCCAGCTCCTGTTCCCTCCCCATCTTCCCCTCCTCCTCCAGCTCCTCTCCCCTCCCAGTCTCCTCCTCCTCCTCCAGCTCTTCTATCCTTCCTATCTTCCCCTCCTTCTCCAGCTCCTCTCCCCACCACGTCTTCCCCTCTTCCTCCAGCTCCTCTGCCCTCCCCGTCTTCCCCTCCTCCTCCAGCTCCTCTCCCCTCCCCGTCTTTCCCTCCTCCTCCAGCTCCTCTCCCCTTCTCCTTCTCCTTCTCCAGCTCCTCTCCCCTCCCCGTCTTCCCCTCCTCCTTCTCCAGCTCCTCTCCCCTCCCCGTCTTCCCCTCCTCCTTCTCCAGCTCCTCTCCCCTCCCCGTCTCCCCCTCCTCCTTCTCCAGCTCCTCTCCCCTCCCCATCTCCCCCTCCTCCTTCTCCAGCTCCTCTCCCCTCTCCAACTCCCCCTCTCCCCTCCTCGTCTTCCCCCTCCCCTCTTCCCCACCACCACCAGCTCCTCTCCCCTTCCCGCCTTCCCCTCCTCCTTCTGCTCCTCTCCCTTCCATCTCCTCTCCCCTCCCCTCCCCTCCCTGTCTTCCCCCCCCTCCAGCTCCTGTCCCCTCCCCGTCTTTCCCTCCTCGTCCTCCTCCTCCTCCAGCTCCTCTCCCCTCCCCGTCTTCCCCTCCAGATCCTTTCCCCTCCACGTCTTGTCCCCCCTCCTCCAACTCCTCTGCCCTCCCCGTCTTCCCCTCCTCCTCCTCTCCCTGTCTTTCCCCACTTCTCCTCCTCCTCTCCCCGTCTTTCCCCCCTCCACCTCCCCATCTTCCCCCCTCCACCTCCTCCCTTCTACCTCCCCGTCGTTCCCCCTATCTTTCCCCCCCTCCACCGCCCCGTCTTCCCCTCCTCCATCTCCTCGTCTTCCCCCCTCCGCCTCCCCCCTTCCACCTCCCCATCTTCCCCCCCTCCACTTCCCTGTCGTTACCCCCATCTTTCCCCCCTCCGCCTCCCTGTCTTCCCCGCCTCCACCTCCCCATCTTCCCCCAACTCCACCTCCCCCTTCCCCCCAACTCCACCTCCCCCTTCCCCCAACTCCACCTCCCCCTTCCCCCCAACTCCACCTCCCCCTTCCCCCCAACTCCACCTCCCCCTTCCCCCCAACTCCACCTCCCCCTTCCCCCCAACTCCACCTCCCCGTCTTCCCCCCCAACTCCACCTCCCCGTCTTCCCCCCCAACTCCACCTCCCCGTCTTCCCCCAACTCCACCTCCCCCTTCCCCCCAACTCCACCTCCCCCTTCCCCCCAACTCCACCTCCCCCTTCCCCCCAACTCCACCTCCCCCTTCCCCCCAACTCCACCTCCCCGTCTTCCCCCCAAAACCACTTCCCCGTCTTCCCCCCAACTCCACCTCCCCCTTCCCCCCAACTCTACCTCCCCGTCTTCCCCCCAAAACCACCTCCCCATCTTCCCCCCAAAACCACCTCCCCATCTTCCCCCCAATCCACCTCCCCGTCTTCCCCCCCTCCACCACCCCCCTCCACCTCCCCGTCTTCCCCCCCTCCACCTCCCCGTCTTCCCCCCAATCTACCTCTCCGTCTTCCCCCCCTCCACCTCCCCGTCTTCCCCCCCTCCACCTCATCTTCCCCCCCAACCTCCCCGTTTTCCCCCCACTGCACCTCCCCGTCTTCCACCGCGCACCTCCCCCGCTCCACCTCCCCATCTTCCCCCCCTCTACCTCCCCGTCTTTCCCCCCCTCCACCTCCCCATCTTCCCCCCCTCTATCTCCCCGTCTTCCACCCCCCCCGCACCTCCCCCTCTCCCCTCCCCGTCATCCACCCCCCCACTCCTCCTCCCCTCCCCGTCTTCCCCCCATCCCCCCTTCAGTTCCTCTCCCCTCCTCTGGCTTTCCCCCATCCTCCTTCACCTCCTCCTCCCCTCGCCGTCTTTCCCCCCATCCTACACCAGCTCCTCTCCCCTCCCCATCTTCCCCCCATCGTCCTCGAGATCCTCTCCCCTCCCCGTCTCCCCCTTCCCCTTCTCCAGCTCCTCTCCCCTCCTCGTCTTCCCCTCCTCCATCTCCAGCTCCTCTCCCCTCCCCTCCCCGTCTCCCCCTCCTCCTTCTCCAGCTCCTCTCCCCTCCCCGTCTTCCCCTCTCCAACTCCTCCTCTCCCCTCCCCGTCTTCCCCCTCCCCTCTTCCCCTCCACCACCAGCTCCTCTCCCCTTCCCGCCTTCCCCTCCTCCTTCTGCTCCTCTCCCTTCCATCTCCTCTCCCCTCCCCTCCCTGTCTTCCCCCCTCCTCCAGCTCCTGTCCCCACCCTGTCTTTCCCTCCTCGTCCTCCTCCTCCAGCTCCTCTCCCCTCCCCGTCTTCCCCTCCAGATCCTTTCCCCTCCACGTCCTGTCCCCCCTCCTCCAACTCCTCTGCCCTCCCCGTCTTCCCCTCCTCCTCCTTCCCCTCTCCCTGTCTGTCCCCCTCCTCCAGCTCCTCTCCCCTCCCCGTCTTCCCCTTCTTCTCCAGCTCCTCTCCCCTCCTCCTCCAGCTCCTCTCCCCTCCCCAGCTTCCCCTCTTCCTCTTCCCTCCCCGTCTGTCCCCCCTCCTCCAGCTCCTCTCCCCTCCCCAGCTTCCCCTCTTCCTCTTCCCTCCCCGTCTGTCCCCTCCTCCTCCAGCTCCTCTCCCCTCCCCAGCTTCCCCTCTTCCTCTTCCCTCCCCGTCTGTCCCCCCTCCTCCAGCTCCTCTCCCCTCCCCAGCTTCCCCTCTTCCTCTTCCCTCCCCGTCTGTCCCCCGTCCTCCAGCTCCTTTCCCGTCCCCAGCTTCCCCTCTTCCTCTCCCCTCCCCAGCTTCCCCTCTTCCTCTCCCTTCCCCGTCTGTCCCCCCTCCTCCAGCTCCTTTCCCCTCCCCAGCTTCCCCTCTTCCTCTCCCCTCCCCAGCTTCCCCTCTTCCTCTCCCTTCCCCGTCAGTCCCCCCTCCTCCAGCTCCTTTCCCATCCCCAGCTTCCCCTCCTCCTCTCCCCTCCCCAGCTTCCCCTCTTCCCCTCCCCTCCCCTCCCCGTCTGTTCCCACCTCCTCCAGCTCCTCTCCCCTCCCCGTCTTCTCCTCCACATCCTCCTCCAGCTCCTCGCCCCTCCCCATCTTCCCCTCCTCCTCCAGCTCCTCTGCCCTTCCCGTCTTCCCCTCCTCCTCCAGCTCCTCTGCCCTTCCCGTCTTCCCCTCCTCCTCCAGCTCCTCTGCCCTTCCCGTCTTCCCCTCCTCCTCCAGCTCCTCTGCCCTTCCCGTCTTCCCCTTCTCCTCCAGCTCCTCTCCCAGTCTTCCCTTCTCCTCCAGCTCCTCTCCCCTCCCTGTCTTCCCCTCGTCCTCCGCCTCCAGCTCCTCTATCCTTCCTATCTTCCCCTCCTCCTCCAGCTCCTCTCCTCTCCCCTCCTCCTCCTCCTCCTCCTCCAGCTCCTGTTCCCTCCCCATCTTCCCCTCCTCCTCCAGCTCCTCTCCTCTCCCCACCTCCACCTCCTCCTCCAGCTCCTCTCCCCTCTCCGTCTTCCCCTCCTCCTCCAGCTCCTCTCCCCTCCCAGTATTCTCCTCCTCCTCCAGCTCTTCTATCCTTCCTATCTTCCCTCCTCCTCCAGCTCCTCTCCCCTCTCCGTCTTCCCCTCCTCCTCCAGCTCCTCTCCCCTCCCAGTCTTCCCCTCCTCCTCCAGCTCCTCTCCCCTCCCCGTCTTCCCGTCCTCCTCCAGCTCCTCTGCCCTCCCTGTCTTCCCCTCCTCCTCCAGCTCCTCTGCCCTCCCTGTCTTCCCCTCCTCCTCCAGCTCCTCTCCCATCCCCGTCTTTCCCTCCTCCTCCAGCTCCTCTCCCCTCCCCGTCTTTCCTCCTCCTCCAGCTCCTCTCCCTCCCCGTCTTTCCCTCCTCCTCCAGCTCCTCTCCCCTCTCCTCCTCCTCCAGCTCCTCTCCCCTTCCCGCCTTCCCCTCCTCCTTCTGCTCTTCTCCCTTCCATCTCCTCTCCCCTCCCCTCCCCTCCCTGTCTTCCCCCCCTCCAGCTCCTGTCCCCTCCCCGTCTTTCCCTCCTCGTCGTCCTCCTCCTCCAGCTCCTCTCCCCTCCCCGTCTTCCCCTCCAGATCCTTTCCCCTCCACGTCTTGTCCCCCCTCCTCCAACTCCTCTGCCCTCCCCGTCTTCCCCTCCTCCTCCTCTCCCCGTCTTTCCCCCCTCCACCTCCCATCTTCCCCCCTCCACCTCCTCCCTTCTATCTCCCCGTCGTTCCCCCCATCTTTCCCCCCCTCCACCTTCCCATCTTCCACCCCTTCTTCCCCTCTCCACCTCCCCCCCTCCACCTCTCCGTCTTCCCCGCCTCCGCCATCCCCCTCCACCTCCCCGTCTTCCCCCCAACTCCACCTCCCCGTCTTCCCCCCAACTCCACCTCCCCGTCTTCCCCCCCTCCACCTCCCCGTCTTCCCCCCCTCCACCTCCCCGTCTTCCCCCCAAAACCACCTCCCCGTCTTCCCCCCAATCCACCTCCCCGTCTTCCCCCCAATCCACCTCCCCGTCTTCCCCCCCTCCACCACCCCCCTCCACCTCCCCGTCTTCCCCCCCTCCACCTCCCCGTCTTCCCCCAATCCACCTCCCCGTCTTCCCCCCCTCCACCACCCCCCTCCACCTCCCCGTCTTCCCCCCCCTCCACCTCATCTTCCCTCCCAACCTCCCCGTCTTCCCCCCACTGCACCTCCCCATCTTCCACCCCGCACCTCCCCCGCTCCACCTCCCCATCTTCCCCCCCTCTACCTCCCCGTCTTTCCCCACCTCCCCGTCTTCCACCCACCCCGCACCTCCCCCTCTCCCCTCCCCGTCATTCACCGCCCCACTCCTCCTCCCCTCCCCGTCTTCCCCCCATCACCCCTCCAGTTCCTCTCCCCTCCTCTGGCTTTCCCCATCCTCCTCCACTTCCTTCTCCCCTCGCCGTCTTCCCCCCATCCTCCTCGAGCTCCTCTCCCCTCCCCGTCTTCCCCCCATCCTCCTCGAGCTCCTCTCCCCTCCCCGTCTTCCCCTTCTCCTTGTCCAGCTGCTCTCCCCTCCCCGTCTTCCCCCCATCCTCCTCGAGCTCCTCTCCCCTCCCCGTCTTCCCCCCATCCTCCTCGAGCTCCTCTCCCCTCCCCGTCTTCCCCTTTTCCTTCTCCAGCTGCTCTCCCCTCCCCGTCTTCCTCTCCTCCTTCTCCAGCTCCTCTCCCCTCCCCTTCCTCCATCTCCAGCTCCTCTCCCCTCCCCGTCTTCCCCTCTCCAACTCCCCCTCTTCCCCTCTCCAACTCCCCCTCTTCCCCTCCTCGTCTTCCCCCTCCCCTCTTCCCCTCCACCAGCTCCTCTCCCCTTCCCGCCTTCCCTCCTCCTTCTGCTCCTCTCCCTTCCATCTCCTCTCCCCTCCCCCTCCCCTCCCTGTCTTCCCCCCTCCTCCAGCTCCTGTCCCCTCCCTGTCTTTCCCTCCTCGTCCTCCTCCTCCTCCAGCTCCTCTCCCCTCCCCATCTTCCCATCCAGATCCTTTCCCCTCCACGTCTTGTCCCCCTCCTCCAACTCCTCTGCCCTCCCCGTCTTCCCCTCCTCCTCCTTCCCCTCTCCCTGTCTTTCCCCACTTCTCCAGCTCCTCTCCCCGTCTTTCCCCCCTCCTCCAGCTCCTCTCCCTGTCTGTCCCCCCTCCACCAGCTCCTCTCCCCTCCCCGTCTTCCCCTTCTTCTCCAGCTCCTCTCCCCTCCCCAGCTTCCCCTCTTCCTCTTCCCTCCCCGTCTGTCCCCCCTCCTCCAGCCCCTCTCCCCTCCCCGTCTGTCCCCCCTCCTCCAGCCCCTCTCCCCTCCCCAGCTTCCCCTCTTCCTCTCCCTTCCCCGTCTGTCCCCCCTCCTCCAGCTCCTCTCCCGTCCCCAGCTTCCCCTCTTCCCCTCCCCACCCTGTCTGTTCCCACCTCCTCCAGCTCCTCTCCCCTCCCCAGCTTCCCCTCCTCATCCTCCTCCTCTCCCCTCCCTGTCTTCTCCTCCTCCTCCTCCTCCAGCTCCTCTTCCCTCCCCATCTTCCCCTCCTCCTCCAGCTCCTCTCCCCTCCCCGTCTTCCCCTCCTCCTCCAGCTCCTCTCCCGTCCCCGTCTTCCCCTCCTCCTCCAGCTCCTCTGCCCTCCCCGTCTTCCCCTCCTCCTCCAGCTCCTCTGCCCTCCCCGTCTTCCCCTTCTTCTCCAGCTCCTCTCCCCTCCTCCTCCAGCTCCTCTCCCTCCCCAGCTTCCCCTCTTCCTCTTCCTCTTCCCTCCCCGTCTGTCCCCCCTCCTCCAGCCCCTCTCCCCTCCCCGTCTGTCCCCCCTCCTCCAGCTCCTCTCCCCTCCCCAGCTTCCCCTCTTCCTCTTCCCTCCCCGTCTGTCCCCTCCTCCTCCAGCTCCTCTCCCCTCCCCAGCTTCCCCTCTTCCTCTTCCCTCCCCGTCTGTCCCCCCTCCTCCAGCCCCTCTCCCCTCCCCGTCTGTCCCCCCTCCTCCAGCTCCTCTCCCCTCCCCAGCTTCCCCTCTTCCTCTTCCCTCCCCGTCTGTCCCCTCCTCCTCCAGCTCCTCTCCCCTCCCCAGCTTCCCCTCTTCCTCTTCCCTCCCCGTCTGTCCCCCCTCCTCCAGCTCCTCTCCCCTCCCCAGCTTCCCCTCTTCCTCTTCCCTCCCCGTCTGTCCCCCGTCCTCCAGCTCCTTTCCCGTCCCCAGCTTCCCCTCTTCCTCTCCCCTCCCCAGCTTCCCCTCTTCCTCTCCCTTCCCCGTCTGTCCCCCCTCCTCCAGCTCCTTTCCCCTCCCCAGCTTCCCCTCTTCCTCTCCCCTCCCCAGCTTCCCCTCTTCCTCTCCCTTCCCCGTCAGTCCCCCCTCCTCCAGCTCCTTTCCCGTCCCCAGCTTCCCCTCCTCCTCTCCCCTCCCCAGCTTCCCCTCTTCCCTCCCCTCCCCTCCCCGTCTGTTCCCACCTCCTCCAGCTCCTCTCCCCTCCCCGTCTTCTCCTCCACATCCTCCTCCAGCTCCTCGCCCCTCCCCATCTTCCCCTCCTCCTCCAGCTCCTCTGCCCTTCCCGTCTTCCCCTCCTCCTCCAGCTCCTCTGCCCTTCCCGTCTTCCCCTCTTCCTCCAGCTCCTCTGCCCTTCCCGTCTTCCCTCCTCCTCCAGCTCCTCTGCCCTTCCCGTCTTCCCCTTCTCCTCCAGCTCCTCTCCCAGTCTTCCCCTTCTCCTCCAGCTCCTCTCCCCTCCCTGTCTTCCCTCGTCCTCCGCCTCCAGCTCCTCTATCCTTCCTATCTTCCCCTCCTCCTCCAGCTCCTCTCCTCTCCCCTCCTCCTCCTCCTCCTCCTCCAGCTCCTGTTCCCTCCCCATCTTCCCCTCCTCCTCCAGCTCCTCTCCTCTCCCCACCTCCACCTCCTCCTCCAGCTCCTCTCCCTCTCCGTCTTCCCCTCCTCCTCCAGCTCCTCTCCCCTCCCAGTCTTCCCCTCCTCCTCCAGCTCCTCTCCCCTCCCCGTCTTCCCGTCCTCCTCCAGCTCCTCTGCCCTCCCTGTCTTCCCCTCCTCCTCCAGCTCCTCTGCCCTCCCTGTCTTCCCCTCCTCCTCCAGCTCCTCTCCCATCCCCGTCTTTCCCTCCTCCTCCAGCTCCTCTCCCCTCCCCGTCTTTCCCTCCTCCTCCAGCTCCTCTCCCCTCCCCGTCTTTCCCTCCTCCTCCAGCTCCTCTGCCCTCTCCTCCTCCTCCAGCTCCTCTCCCCTCTCCTCCTCCTCCAGCTCCTCTCCCCTTCCCGCCTTCCCCTCCTCCTTCTGCTCTTCTCCCTTCCATCTCCTCTCCCCTCCCCTCCCCTCCCTGTCTTCCCCCCCTCCAGCTCCTGTCCCCTCCCCGTCTTTCCCTCCTCGTCGTCCTCCTCCTCCAGCTCCTCTCCCCTCCCCGTCTTCCCCTCCAGATCCTTTCCCCTCCACGTCTTGTCCCCCCTCCTCCAACTCCTCTGCCCTCCCCGTCTTCCCCTCCTCCTCCTCTCCCCGTCTTTCCCCCCTCCACCTCCCCATCTTCCCCCCTCCACCTCCTCCCTTCTATCTCCCCGTCGTTCCCCCCATCTTTCCCCCCCTCCACCTTCCCATCTTCCACCCCTTCTTCCCCCTCTCCACCTCCCCCCCTCCACCTCTCCGTCTTCCCCGCCTCCGCCATCCCCCTCCACCTCCCCGTCTTCCCCCCCTCCACCTCCCCGTCTTCCCCCCCTCCACCTCCCCGTCTTCCCCCCAAAACCACCTCCCCGTCTTCCCCCCAATCCACCTCCCCGTCTTCCCCCCAATCCACCTCCCCGTCTTCCCCCCCTCCACCACCCCCCTCCACCTCCCCGTCTTCCCCCCCTCCACCTCCCCGTCTTCCCCCCAATCCACCTCCCCGTCTTCCCCCCCTCCACCACCCCCCTCCACCTCCCCGTCTTCCCCCCCTCCACCTCATCTTCCCTCCCAACCTCCCCGTCTTCCCCCCACTGCACCTCCCCATCTTCCACCCCGCACCTCCCCCGCTCCACCTCCCCATCTTCCCCCCCTCTACCTCCCCGTCTTTCCCCACCTCCCCGTCTTCCACCCACCCCGCACCTCCCCCTCTCCCCTCCCCGTCATTCACCGCCCCACTCCTCCTCCCCTCCCCGTCTTCCCCCCATCACCCCTCCAGTTCCTCTCCCCTCCTCTGGCTTTCCCCCATCCTCCTCCACCTCCTTCTCCCCTCGCCGTCTTCCCCCCATCCTCCTCGAGCTCCTCTCCCCTCCCCGTCTTCCCCCCATCCTCCTCGAGCTCCTCTCCCCTCCCCGTCTTCCCCTTCTCCTTGTCCAGCTGCTCTCCCCTCCCCGTCTTCCCCCCATCCTCCTCGAGCTCCTCTCCCCTCCCCGTCTTCCCCCCATCCTCCTCGAGCTCCTCTCCCCTCCCCGTCTTCCCCTTTTCCTTCTCCAGCTGCTCTCCCCTCCCCGTCTTCCTCTCCTCCTTCTCCAGCTCCTCTCCCCTCCCCTTCCTCCATCTCCAGCTCCTCTCCCCTCCCCGTCTTCCCCTCTCCAACTCCCCCTCTTCCCCTCTCCAACTCCCCCTCTTCCCCTCCTCGTCTTCCCCCTCCCCTCTTCCCCTCCACCAGCTCCTCTCCCCTTCCCGCCTTCCCCTCCTCCTTCTGCTCCTCTCCCTTCCATCTCCTCTTTTCTCCCCCTCCCCTCCCTGTCTTCCCCCCTCCTCCAGCTCCTGTCCCCTCCCTGTCTTTCCCTCCTCGTCCTCCTCCTCCTCCAGCTCCTCTCCCCTCCCCATCTTCCCATCCAGATCCTTTCCCCTCCACGTCTTGTCCCCCCTCCTCCAACTCCTCTGCCCTCCCCGTCTTCCCCTCCTCCTCCTTCCCCTCTCCCTGTCTTTCCCCACTTCTCCAGCTCCTCTCCCCGTCTTTCCCCCCTCCTCCAGCTCCTCTCCCTGTCTGTCCCCCCTCCACCAGCTCCTCTCCCCTCCCCGTCTTCCCCTTCTTCTCCAGCTCCTCTCCCCTCCCCAGCTTCCCCTCTTCCTCTTCCCTCCCCGTCTGTCCCCCCTCCTCCAGCCCCTCTCCCCTCCCCGTCTGTCCCCCCTCCTCCAGCCCCTCTCCCCTCCCCAGCTTCCCCTCTTCCTCTCCCTTCCCCGTCTGTCCCCCCTCCTCCAGCTCCTCTCCCGTCCCCAGCTTCCCCTCTTCCCCTCCCCACCCTGTCTGTTCCCACCTCCTCCAGCTCCTCTCCCCTCCCCAGCTTCCCCTCCTCATCCTCCTCCTCTCCCCTCCCCCTCCTCCTCCTCCAGCTCCTCTTCCTCCCCATCTTCCCCTCCTCCTCCAGCTCCTCTCCCCTCCCCGTCTTCCCCTCCTCCTCCAGCTCCTCTCCCGTCCCCGTCTTCCCCTCCTCCTCCAGCTCCTCTGCCCTCCCCGTCTTCCCCTCCTCCTCCAGCTCCTCTGCCCTCCCCGTCTTCCCCTTCTTCTCCAGCTCCTCTCCCCTCCTCCTCCAGCTCCTCTCCCTCCCCAGCTTCCCCTCTTCCTCTTCCTCTTCCCTCCCCGTCTGTCCCCCCTCCTCCAGCCCCTCTCCCCTCCCCGTCTGTCCCCCCTCCTCAGCCCCTCTCCCCTCCCCAGCTTCCCCTCTTCCTCTCCCCTTCCCGTCTGTCCCCCCTCCTCCAGCTCCTCTCCCCTCCCCAGCTTCCCCTCTTCCTCTCCCTTCCCCGTCTGTCCCCCCTCCTCCAGCTCCTCTTCCCTCCCCATCTTCCCCTCCTCCTCCAGCTCCTCTCCCCTCTCCGTCTTCCCCTCCTCCTCCAGCTCCTCTCCCGTCCCCGTCTTCCCCTCCTCCTCCAGCTCCTCTGCCCTCCCCGTCTTCCCCTCCTCCTCCTGCTCCTCTCCCCTCCCCGTCTTCCCCTCCTCCTCCTGCTCCTCTCCCCTCCCCGTCTTCCCCTCCTCCTCCAGCTCCTCTCCCCTCCCCGTCTTCTCCTCCTTCTCCAGCTCCTCTCCCCACCACACGTTCCCCTCCTCCTCCAGCTCCTCTGCCCTCCCCGTCTTCTCCTCCTCCTCCAGCTCCTCTCCCCTCCCCAGCTTCCCCTCTTCCTCTCCCTTCCCCGTCTGTCCCCCCTCCTCCAGCTCCTTTCCCGTCCCCAGCTTCCCCTCTTCCTCTCCCCTCCCCAGCTTCCCCTCTTCCCCTCCCCACCCCGTCTGTTCCCACCTCCTCCTCCTCCTCTCCCCTCCCCGTCTTCCCCTCCTCCTCCCCCTCCAGCTCCTCTATCCTTCCTATCTTCCCCTCCTCCTGCAGCTCCTCTCCTCTCCCTCCTCCTCCTCCAGCTCCTCTCCCCTCCCCGTCTTCCCCTCCTCCTCCAGCTCCTCTCCCCTCCCCGTCTTCCCCTCCTCCTCCAGCTCCTCTCCCCTCCCTGTCTTCCCCTCCACCACCAGCTCCTCTCCCCTTCCCGCCTTCCCCTCCTCCTTCTGCACCTCTCCCTTCCATCTCCTCTCCCCTCCCCTCCCCTCCCTGTCTTCCCCCCCCTCCAGCTCCTGTCCCCTCCCCGTCTTTCCCTCCTCGTCGTCCTCCTCCTCCTCCTCCAGCTCCTCTCCCCTCCCCGTCTTCCCCTCCAGATCCTTTCCCCTCCACGTCTTGTCCCCCCTCCTCCAACTCCTCTGCCCTCCCCGTCTTCCCCTCCTCCTCCTCTCACTGTCTTTCCCCCCTCCACCTCCCTATCTTCCACCCCTTCTTCCCCCTCTCCACCTCCCCCCTCCACCTCCCCGTCTTCCCCGCCTCCGCCATCCCCCTCCACCTCCCCGTCTTCCCCCCAACTCCACCTCCCGTCTTCCCCCCAATCCACCTCCCCATCTTCCCCCCAATCCACCTCCCCGTCTTCCCCCCTCCACCACCCCCCCTCCACCTCCCCGTCTTCCCCCCCCTCCACCTCCCCGTCTTCCCCCCCTCCACCACCCCCCTCTTCCCCCCCTCCACCACCCCCCTCCACCTCCCCGTCTTCCCCCCCTCCACCTCATCTTCCCTCCCAACCTCCCCGTCTTCCCCCCACTGCACCTCCCCGTCTTCCACCCCGCACCTCCCCCGCTCCACCTCCCCATCTTCCCCCCCTCTACCTCCCCGTCTTTCCCCACCTCCCCGTCTTCCACCCCCCCGCACCTCCCCCTCTCCCCTCCCCGTCATCCACCGCCCCACTCCTCCTCCCCTCCCCGTCTTCCCCCCATCACCCCTCCAGTTCCTCTCCCCTCCTCTGGCTTTCCCCATCCTCCTCCACCTCCTTCTCCCCTCGCCGTCTTCCCCCCATCCTCCTCGAGCTCCTCTCCCCTCCCCGTCTTCCCCCCATCCTCCTCGAGCTCCTCTCCCCTCCCCGTCTTCCCCCCATCCTCCTCGAGCTCCTCTCCCCTCCCCGTCTTCCCCTTTTCCTTCTCCAGCTGCTCTCCCTCCCCGTCTTCCCCTCCTCCTTCTCCAGCTCCTCTCCCCTCCCCCTTCTCCCCCTCCTCCATCTCCAGCTCCTCTCCCCTCCCCGTCTTCCCCTCTCCAACTCCCCCTCTTCCCCTCTCCAACTCCCCCTCTCCCCTCCTCGTCTTCCCCCTCCCCTCTTCCCCTCCACCACCAGCTCCTCTCCCCTTCCCGCCTTCCCCTCCTCCTTCTGCTCCTCTCCCTTCCATCTCCTCTCCCCTCCCTCCCCTCCTGTCTTCCCCCCTCCTCCAGCTCCTGTCCCCTCCCTGTCTTTCCCTCCTCGTCCTCCTCCTCCTCCAGCTCCTCTCCCCTCCCCATCTTCCCATCCAGATCCTTTCCCCTCCACGTCTTGTCCCCCCTCCTCCAACTCCTCTGCCCTCCCCGTCTTCCCCTCCTCCTCCTTCCCCTCTCCCTGTCTTTCCCCACTTCTCCAGTTCCTCTCCCCGTCTTTCCCCCCTCCTCCAGCTCCTCTCCCTGTCTGTCCCCCCTCCACCAGCTCCTCTCCCCTCCCCGTCTTCCCCTTCTTCTCCAGCTCCTCTCCCTCCTCCTCCAGCTCCTCTCCCCTCCCCAGCTTCCCCTCTTCCTCTTCCTCTTCCTCTTCCCTCCCCGTCTGTCCCCCCTCCTCCAGCCCCTCTCCCCTCCCCGTCTGTCCCCCCTCCTCCAGCCCCCTCTCCCCTCCCAGCTTCCCCTCTTCCTCTCCCATTCCCGTTTGTCCCCCCTCCTCCAGCTCCTCTCCCCT